>NW_028253282.1:0-283995 GCF_964263255.1 Lissotriton vulgaris | reverse complement strand
GGTTATTCAACATGAGGCCCGATCCAAATGACATTTTGAATCATTTTTGGTAGAGTCCAAAAAATCAATTTTCTGATGAAAAACGATGACCCCGGACCAGTCGAACGTTGAAAAAATGGTCAATATTGATGAAATTTTAATATTTAATCTTTTGACTTTAAATGACGGTTGGATATGAGTTATTACTTTTTCAACTAAAATAAGTGTGTTTAAAGTCATTTCTGTGCCTGAAATTGGTCAAAATTGAAGATTTTGAGTGAGCAAAACTCTGTAAAAATTGCAGTTTTGGTCACTGTGAGGGTTTAAAAAGTGGTTATTCAACATGAGGCCCGATCCAAATGACATTTTGAATCATTTTTGGTAGAGTCCAAAAAAATCAATTTTCTGATGAAAAACGATGACCCCGGACCAGTCGAACGTTGAAAAAATGGTCAATATTGATGAAATTTTAACATTTAATCTTTTGACTTTAAATGACGGTTGGATGTGAGTTATTACTTTTTCAACTAAAATAAGTGTGTTTAAAGTCATTTCTGTGCCTGAAATTGGTCAAAATTGAAGATTTTGAGTAAGCAAAACTCTGTAAAAATGGCAGCTTTGGTCACTGTGAGGGTTTAAAAAGTGGTTATTCAACATGAGGCCCGATCCAAATGACATTTTGAATCATTTTTGGTAGAGTCCAAAAAATCAATTTTCTGATGAAAAACGATGACCCCGGACCAGTCGAACGTTGAAAAAATGGTCAATATTGATGAAATTTTAACATTTAATCTTTTGACTTTAAATGACGGTTGGATGTGAGTTATTACTTTTTCAACTAAAATAAGTGTGTTTAAAGTCATTTCTGTGCCTGAAATTGGTCAAAATTGAAGATTTTGAGTAAGCAAAACTCTGTAAAAATGGCAGCTTTGGTCACTGTGAGGGTTTAAAAAGTGGTTATTCAACATGAGGCCTGATCCAAATGACATTTTGAATCATTTTTGGTAGAGTCCAAAAAATCAATTTTCTGATGAAAAGCGATGACCCCGGACCAGTCGAACGTTGAAAAAATGGTCAATATTGATGAAATTTTAACATTTAATCTTTTGACTTTAAATGACGGTTGGATGTGAGTTATTACTTTTTCAACTAAAATAAGTGTGTTTAAAGTCATTTCTGTGCCTGAAATTGGTCAAAATTGAAGATTTTGAGTAAGCAAAACTCTGTAAAAATGGCAGTTTTGGTCACTGTGAGGGTTTAAAAAGTGGTTATTCAACATGAGGCCTGATCCAAATGACATTTTGAATCATTTTTGGTAGAGTCCAAAAAATCCATTTTCTGATGAAAAACGATGACCCCGGACCAGTCGAACGTTGAAAAAATGGTCAATATTGATGAAATTTTAACATTTAATCTTTTGACTTTAAATGACGGTTGGATGTGAGTTATTACTTTTTCAACTAAAATAAGTGTGTTTAAAGTCATTTCTGTGCCTGAAATAGGTCAAAATTGAAGATTTTGAGTAAGCAAAACTCTGTAAAAATGGCAGTTTTGGTCACTGTGAGGGTTTAAAAAGTGGTTATTCAACATGAGGCCTGATCCAAATGACATTTTGAATCATTTTTGGTAGAGTCCAAAAAATCAATTTTCTGATGAAAAACGATAACCCCGGACAAGTCGAATGTTGAAAAAATGGTCAATATTGATGAAATTTTAACATTTAATCTTTTGACTTTAAATGACGGTTGGATGTCAGTTATTACTTTTTCAACTAAAATAAGTGTGTTTAAAGTCATTTCTGTGCCTGAAATTGGTCAAAATTGAAGATTTTGAGTAAGCAAAACTCTGTAAAAATGGCAATTTTGGTCACTGTGAGGGTTTAAAAAGTGGTTATTCAACATGAGGCCCGATCCAAATGACATTTTGAATCATTTTTGGTAGAGTCCAAAAAATCCATTTTCTGATGAAAAACGATGACCCCGGACCAGTCGAACGTTGAAAAAATGGTCAATATTGATGAAATTTTAACATTTAATCTTTTGACTTTAAATGACGGTTGGATGTGAGTTATTACTTTTTCAACTAAAATAAGTGTGTTTAAAGTCATTTCTGTGCCTGAAATTGGTCAAAATTGAAGATTTTGAGTAAGCAAAACTCTGTAAAAATGGCAGTTTTGGTCACTGTGAGGGTTTAAAAAGTGGTTATTCAACATGAGGCCTGATCCAAATGACATTTTGAATCATTTTTGGTAGAGTCCAAAAAATCAATTTTCTGATGAAAAACGATAACCCCGGACCAGTCGAACGTTGAAAAAATGGTCAATATTGATGAAATTTTAACATTTAATCTTTTGACTTTAAATGACGGTTGGATGTGAGTTATTACTTTTTCAACTAAAATAAGTGTGTTTAAAGTCATTTCTGTGCCTGAAATTGGTCAAAATTGAAGATTTTGAGTAAGCAAAACTCTGTAAAAATGGCAGCTTTGGTCACTGTGAGGGTTTAAAAAGTGGTTATTCAACATGAGGCCTGATCCAAATGACATTTTGAATCATTTTTGGTAGAGTCCAAAAAATCAATTTTCTGATGAAAAGCGATGACCCCGGACCAGTCGAACGTTGAAAAAATGGTCAATATTGATGAAATTTTAACATTTAATCTTTTGACTTTAAATGACGGTTGGATGTGAGTTATTACTTTTTCAACTAAAATAAGTGTGTTTAAAGTCATTTCTGTGCCTGAAATTGGTCAAAATTGAAGATTTTGAGTAAGCAAAACTCTGTAAAAATGGCAGTTTTGGTCACTGTGAGGGTTTAAAAAGTGGTTATTCAACATGAGGCCTGATCCAAATGACATTTTGAATCATTTTTGGTAGAGTCCAAAAAATCCATTTTCTGATGAAAAACGATGACCCCGGACCAGTCGAACGTTGAAAAAATGGTCAATATTGATGAAATTTTAACATTTAATCTTTTGACTTTAAATGACGGTTGGATGTGAGTTATTACTTTTTCAACTAAAATAAGTGTGTTTAAAGTCATTTCTGTGCCTGAAATAGGTCAAAATTGAAGATTTTGAGTAAGCAAAACTCTGTAAAAATGGCAGTTTTGGTCACTGTGAGGGTTTAAAAAGTGGTTATTCAACATGAGGCCTGATCCAAATGACATTTTGAATCATTTTTGGTAGAGTCCAAAAAATCAATTTTCTGATGAAAAACGATAACCCCGGACAAGTCGAACGTTGAAAAAATGGTCAATATTGATGAAATTTTAACATTTAATCTTTTGACTTTAAATGACGGTTGGATGTCAGTTATTACTTTTTCAACTAAAATAAGTGTGTTTAAAGTCATTTCTGTGCCTGAAATTGGTCAAAATTGAAGATTTTGAGTAAGCAAAACTCTGTAAAAATGGCAATTTTGGTCACTGTGAGGGTTTAAAAAGTGGTTATTCAACATGAGGCCCGATCCAAATGACATTTTGAATCATTTTTGGTAGAGTCCAAAAAATCCATTTTCTGATGAAAAACGATGACCCCGGACCAGTCGAACGTTGAAAAAATGGTCAATATTGATGAAATTTTAACATTTAATCTTTTGACTTTAAATGACGGTTGGATGTGAGTTATTACTTTTTCAACTAAAATAAGTGTGTTTAAAGTCATTTCTGTGCCTGAAATTGGTCAAAATTGAAGATTTTGAGTAAGCAAAACTCTGTAAAAATGGCAGTTTTGGTCACTGTGAGGGTTTAAAAAGTGGTTATTCAACATGAGGCCTGATCCAAATGACATTTTGAATCATTTTTGGTAGAGTCCAAAAAATCAATTTTCTGATGAAAAACGATAACCCCGGACCAGTCGAACGTTGAAAAAATGGTCAATATTGATGAAATTTTAACATTTAATCTTTTGACTTTAAATGACGGTTGGATGTCAGTTATTACTTTTTCAACTAAAATAAGTGTGTTTAAAGTCATTTCTGTGCCTGAAATTGGTCAAAATTGAAGATTTTGAGTAAGCAAAACTCTGTAAAAATGGCAATTTTGGTCACTGTGAGGGTTTAAAAAGTGGTTATTCAACATGAGGCCCGATCCAAATGACATTTTGAATCATTTTTGGTAGAGTCCAAAAAATCCATTTTCTGATGAAAAACGATGACCCCGGACCAGTCGAACGTTGAAAAAATGGTCAATATTGATGAAATTTTAACATTTAATCTTTTGACTTTAAATGACGGTTGGATGTGAGTTATTACTTTTTCAACTAAAATAAGTGTGTTTAAAGTCATTTCTGTGCCTGAAATTGGTCAAAATTGAAGATTTTGAGTAAGCAAAACTCTGTAAAAATGGCAATTTTGGTCACTGTGAGGGTTTAAAAAGTGGTTATTCAACATGAGGCCCGATCCAAATGACATTTTGAATCATTTTTGGTAGAGTCCAAAAAATCAATTTTCTGATGAAAAACGATGACCCCGGACCAGTCGAACGTTGAAAAAATGGTCAATATTGATGAAATTTTAATATTTAATCTTTTCACTTTAAATGACGGTTGGATGTGAGTTATTACTTTTTCAACTAAAATAAGTGTGTTTAAAGTCATTTCTGTGCCTGAAATTGGTCAAAATTGAAGATTTTGAGTAAGCAAAACTCTGTAAAAATGGCAATTTTGGTCACTGTGAGGGTTTAAAAAGTGGTTATTCAACATGAGGCCCGATCCAAATGACATTTTGAATCATTTTTGGTAGAATCCAAAAAATTCATTTTCTGATGAAAAACGATGACCCCGGACCAGTCGAACGTTGAAAAAATGGTCAATATTGATGAAATTTTAATATTTAATCTTTTGACTTTAAATGACGGTTGGATGTGAGTTATTACTTTTTCAACTAAAATAAGTGTGTTTAAAGTCATTTCTGTGCCTGAAATTGGTCAAAATTGAAGATTTTGAGTAAGCAAAACTCTGTAAAAATGGCAATTTTGGTCACTGTGAGGGTTTAAAAAGTGGTTATTCAACATGAGGCCCGATCCAAATGACATTTTGAATCATTTTTGGTAGAGTCCAAAAAATCAATTTTCTGATGAAAAACGATGACCCCGGACCAGTCGAACGTTGAAAAAATGGTCAATATTGATGAAATTTTAATATTTAATCTTTTCACTTTAAATGACGGTTGGATGTGAGTTATTACTTTTTCAACTAAAATAAGTGTGTTTAAAGTCATTTCTGTGCCTGAAATTGGTCAAAATTGAAGATTTTGAGTAAGCAAAACTCTGTAAAAATGGCAATTTTGGTCACTGTGAGGGTTTAAAAAGTGGTTATTCAACATGAGGCCCGATCCAAATGACATTTTGAATCATTTTTGGTAGAGTCCAAAAAATCAATTTTCTGATGAAAAACGATGACCCCGGACCAGTCGAACGTTGAAAAAATGGTCAATATTGATGAAATTTTAATATTTAATCTTTTCACTTTAAATGACGGTTGGATGTGAGTTATTACTTTTTCAACTAAAATAAGTGTGTTTAAAGTCATTTCTGTGCCTGAAATTGGTCAAAATTGAAGATTTTGAGTAAGCAAAACTCTGTAAAAATGGCAATTTTGGTCACTGTGAGGGTTTAAAAAGTGGTTATTCAACATGAGGCCCGATCCAAATGACATTTTGAATCATTTTTGGTAGAGTCCAAAAAATCAATTTTCTGATGAAAAACGATGACCCCGGACCAGTCGAACGTTGAAAAAATGGTCAATATTGATGAAATTTTAATATTTAATCTTTTCACTTTAAATGACGGTTGGATGTGAGTTATTACTTTTTCAACTAAAATAAGTGTGTTTAAAGTCATTTCTGTGCCTGAAATTGGTCAAAATTGAAGATTTTGAGTAAGCAAAACTCTGTAAAAATGGCAATTTTGGTCACTGTGAGGGTTTAAAAAGTGGTTATTCAACATGAGGCCCGATCCAAATGACATTTTGAATCATTTTTGGTAGAATCCAAAAAATTCATTTTCTGATGAAAAACGATGACCCCGGACCAGTCGAACGTTGAAAAAATGGTCAATATTGATGAAATTTTAATATTTAATCTTTTGACTTTAAATGACGGTTGGATGTGAGTTATTACTTTTTCAACTAAAATAAGTGTGTTTAAAGTCATTTCTGTGCCTGAAATTGGTCAAAATTGAAGATTTTGAGTAAGCAAAACTCTGTAAAAATGGCAATTTTGGTCACTGTGAGGGTTTAAAAAGTGGTTATTCAACATGAGGCCCGATCCAAATGACATTTTGAATCATTTTTGGTAGAGTCCAAAAAATCAATTTTCTGATGAAAAACGATGACCCCGGACCAGTCGAACGTTGAAAAAATGGTCAATATTGATGAAATTTTAATATTTAATCTTTTGACTTTAAATGACGGTTGGATGTGAGTTATTACTTTTTCAACTAAAATAAGTGTGTTTAAAGTCATTTCTGTGCCTGAAATTGGTCAAAATTGAAGATTTTGAGTAAGCAAAACTCTGTAAAAATTGCAGTTTTGGTCACTGTGAGGGTTTAAAAAGTGGTTATTCAACATGAGGCCCGATCCAAATGACATTTTGAATCATTTTTGGTAGAGTCCAAAAAATCAATTTTCTGATGAAAAACGATGACCCCGGACCAGTCGAACGTTGAAAAAATGGTCAATATTGATGAAATTTTAACATTTAATCTTTTGACTTTAAATGACGGTTGGATGTGAGTTATTACTTTTTCAACTAAAATAAGTGTGTTTAAAGTCATTTCTGTGCCTGAAATTGGTCAAAATTGAAGATTTTGAGTAAGCAAAACTCTGTAAAAATGGCAGTTTTGGTCACTGTGAGGGTTTAAAAAGTGGTTATTCAACATGAGGCCTGATCCAAATGACATTTTGAATCATTTTTGGTAGAGTCCAAAAAATCCATTTTCTGATGAAAAACGATGACCCCGGACCAGTCGAACGTTGAAAAAATGGTCAATATTGATGAAATTTTAACATTTAATCTTTTGACTTTAAATGACGGTTGGATGTCAGTTATTACTTTTTCAACTAAAATAAGTGTGTTTAAAGTCATTTCTGTGCCTGAAATTGGTCAAAATTGAAGATTTTGAGTAAGCAAAACTCTGTAAAAATGGCAGTTTTGGTCACTGTGAGGGTTTAAAACGTGGTTATTCAACATGAGGCCCGATCCAAATGACATTTTGAATCATTTTTGGTAGAGTCCAAAAAATCAATTTTCTGATGAAAAACAATGACCCCGGACCAGTCGAACGTTGAAAAAATGGTCAATATTGATGAAATTTTAACATTTAATCTTTTGACTTTAAATGACGGTTGGATGTCAGTTATTACTTTTTCAACTAAAATAAGAGTGTTTAAAGTCATTTCTGTGCCTGAAATTGGTCAAAATTGAAGATTTTGAGTAAGCAAAACTCTGTAAAAATGGCAATTTTGGTCACTGTGAGGGTTTAAAAAGTGGTTATTCAACATGAGGCCCGATCCAAATGACATTTTGAATCATTTTTGGTAGAGTCCAAAAAATCCATTTTCTGATGAAAAACGATGACCCCGGACCAGTCGAACGTTGAAAAAATGGTCAATATTGATGAAATTTTAACATTTAATCTTTTGACTTTAAATGACGGTTGGATGTGAGTTATTACTTTTTCAACTAAAATGAGTGTGTTTAAAGTCATTTCTGTGCCTGAAATTGGTCAAAATTGAAGATTTTGAGTAAGCAAAACTCTGTAAAAATGGCAATTTTGGTCACTGTGAGGGTTTAAAAAGTGGTTATTCAACATGAGGCCCGATCCAAATGACATTTTGAATCATTTTTGGTAGAGTCCAAAAAATCAATTTTCTGATGAAAAACGATGACCCCGGACCAGTCGAACGTTGAAAAAATGGTCAATATTGATGAAATTTTAACATTTAATCTTTTGACTTTAAATGATGGTTGGATGTGAGTTATTACTTTTTCAACTAAAATAAGTGTGTTTAAAGTCATTTCTGTGCCTGAAATTGGTCAAATTGAAGATTTTGAGTAAGCAAAACTCTGTAAAAATGGCAATTTTGGTCACTGTGAGGGTTTAAAAAGTGGTTATTCAACATGAGGCCCGATCCAAATGACAATTTTGAATCATTTTTGGTAGAGTCCAAAAAATCAATTTTCTGATGAAAAATGATGACCCCGGACCAGTCGAACGTTCAAAAAATGGTCAATATTGATGACATTTTAACATTTAATCTTTTGACTTTAAATGACGGTTGGATGTCAGTTATTACTTTTTCAACTAAAATAAGTGTGTTTAAAGTCATTTCTGTGCCTGAAATTGGTCAAAATTGAAGATTTTGAGTAAGCAAAACTCTGTAAAAATGGCAATTTTGGTCACTGTGAGGGTTTAAAAAGTGGTTATTTAACATGAGGCCCGATCCAAATGACATTTTGAATCATTTTTGGTAGAGTCCAAAAAATCAATTTTCTGATGAAAAACGATGACCCCGGACCAGTCGAACGTTGAAAAAATTGTCAATATTGATGAAATTTTAACATTTAATCTTTTGACTTTAAATGACGGTTGGATGTGAGTTATTACTTTTTCAACTAAAATAAGTGTATTTAAAGTCATTTCTGTGCCTGAAATTGGTCAAAATTGAAGATTTTGAGTAAGCAAAACTCTGTAAAAATGGCAATTTTGGTCACTGTGAGGGTTTAAAAAGTGGTTATTCAACATGAGGCCCGATCCAAATGACATTTTGAATCATTTTTGGTAGAGTCCAAAAAATCAATT
The DNA here is from genome assembly GCF_964263255.1 of Lissotriton vulgaris. Classification (NCBI taxonomy): domain Eukaryota; kingdom Metazoa; phylum Chordata; class Amphibia; order Caudata; family Salamandridae; genus Lissotriton; species Lissotriton vulgaris. Next base: position 275,216 of record NW_028253282.1, on the reverse strand, counting down.
TTCTGATGAAAAACGATGACCCCGGACCAGTCGAACGTTGAAAAAATGGTCAATATTGATGAAATTTTAACATTTAATCTTTTGACTTTAAATGACGGTTGGATGTGAGTTATTACTTTTTCAACTAAAATAAGTGTGTTTAAAGTCATTTCTGTGCCTGAAATTGGTCAAAATTGAAGATTTTGAGTAAGCAAAACTCTGTAAAAATGGCAATTTTGGTCACTGTGAGGGTTTAAAAAGTGGTTATTCAACATGAGGCCCGATCCAAATGACATTTTGAATCATTTTTGGTAGAGTCCAAAAAATCAATTTTCTGATGAAAAACGATGACCCCGGACCAGTCGAACGTTGAAAAAATGGTCAATATTGATGAAATTTTAATATTTAATCTTTTGACTTTAAATGACGGTTGGATGTGAGTTATTACTTTTTCAACTAAAATAAGTGTGTTTAAAGTCATTTCTGTGCCTGAAATTGGTCAAAATTGAAGATTTTGAGTAAGCAAAACTCTGTAAAAATTGCAGTTTTGGTCACTGTGAGGGTTTAAAAAGTGGTTATTCAACATGAGGCCCGATCCAAATGACATTTTGAATCATTTTTGGTAGAGTCCAAAAAATCAATTTTCTGATGAAAAACGATGACCCCGGACCAGTCGAACGTTGAAAAAATGGTCAATATTGATGAAATTTTAACATTTAATCTTTTGACTTTAAATGATGGTTGGATGTGAGTTATTACTTTTTCAACTAAAATAAGTGTGTTTAAAGTCATTTCTGTGCCTGAAATTGGTCAAATTGAAGATTTTGAGTAAGCAAAACTCTGTAAAAATGGCAATTTTGGTCACTGTGAGGGTTTAAAAAGTGGTTATTCAACATGAGGCCCGATCCAAATGACAATTTTGAATCATTTTTGGTAGAGTCCAAAAAATCAATTTTCTGATGAAAAATGATGACCCCGGACCAGTCGAACGTTCAAAAAATGGTCAATATTGATGAAATTTTAACATTTAATCTTTTGACTTTAAATGACGGTTGGATGTCAGTTATTACTTTTTCAACTAAAATAAGTGTGTTTAAAGTCATTTCTGTGCCTGAAATTGGTCAAAATTGAAGATTTTGAGTAAGCAAAACTCTGTAAAAATGGCAATTTTGGTCACTGTGAGGGTTTAAAAAGTGGTTATTTAACATGAGGCCCGATCCAAATGACATTTTGAATCATTTTTGGTAGAGTCCAAAAAATCAATTTTCTGATGAAAAACGATGACCCCGGACCAGTCGAATGTTGAAAAAATTGTCAATATTGATGAAATTTTAACATTTAATCTTTTGACTTTAAATGACGGTTGGATGTGAGTTATTACTTTTTCAACTAAAATAAGTGTATTTAAAGTCATTTCTGTGCCTGAAATTGGTCAAAATTGAAGATTTTGAGTAAGCAAAACTCTGTAAAAATGGCAATTTTGGTCACTGTGAGGGTTTAAAAAGTGGTTATTCAACATGAGGCCCGATCCAAATGACATTTTGAATCATTTTTGGTAGAGTCCAAAAAATCAATTTTCTGATGAAAAACGATGACCCCGGACCAGTCGAACGTTGAAAAAATGGTCAATATTGATGAAATTTTAACATTTAATCTTTTGACTTTAAATGACGGTTGGATGTGAGTTATTACTTTTTCAACTAAAATAAGTGTGTTTAAAGTCATTTCTGTGCCTGAAATTGGTCAAAATTGAAGATTTTGAGTAAGCAAAACTCTGTAAAAATGGCAATTTTGGTCACTGTGAGGGTTTAAAAAGTGGTTATTCAACATGAGGCCCGATCCAAATGACATTTTGAATCATTTTTGGTAGAGTCCAAAAAATCAATTTTCTGATGAAAAACGATGACCCCGGACCAGTCGAACGTTGAAAAAATGGTCAATATTGATGAAATTTTAATATTTAATCTTTTGACTTTAAATGACGGTTGGATGTGAGTTATTACTTTTTCAACTAAAATAAGTGTGTTTAAAGTCATTTCTGTGCCTGAAATTGGTCAAAATTGAAGATTTTGAGTAAGCAAAACTCTGTAAAAATTGCAGTTTTGGTCACTGTGAGGGTTTAAAAAGTGGTTATTCAACATGAGGCCCGATCCAAATGACATTTTGAATCATTTTTGGTAGAGTCCAAAAAATCAATTTTCTGATGAAAAACGATGACCCCGGACCAGTCGAACGTTGAAAAAATGGTCAATATTGATGAAATTTTAACATTTAATCTTTTGACTTTAAATGACGGTTGGATGTGAGTTATTACTTTTTCAACTAAAATAAGTGTGTTTAAAGTCATTTCTGTGCCTGAAATTGGTCAAATTGAAGATTTTGAGTAAGCAAAACTCTGTAAAAATGGCAATTTTGGTCACTGTGAGGGTTTAAAAAGTGGTTATTCAACATGAGGCCCGATCCAAATGACATTTTGAATCATTTTTGGTAGAGTCCAAAAAATCAATTTTCTGATGAAAAACGATGACCCCGGACCAGTCGAACGTTCAAAAAATGGTCAATATTGATGAAATTTTAACATTTAATCTTTTGACTTTAAATGACGGTTGGATGTGAGTTATTACTTTTTCAACTAAAATAAGTTTGTTTAAAGTCATTTCTGTGACTGAAATTGGTCAAAATTGAAGATTTTGAGTAAGCAAAACTCTGTAAAAATGGCAATTTTGGTCACTGTGAGGGTTTAAAAAGTGGTTATTCAACATGAGGCCCGATCCAAATGACATTTTGAATCATTTTTGGTAGAGTCCAAAAAATCAATTTTCTGATGAAAAACGATGACCCCGGACCAGTCGAACGTTGAAAAAATTGTCAATATTGATGAAATTTTAACATTTAATCTTTTGACTTTAAATGACGGTTGGATGTGAGTTATTACTTTTTCAACTAAAATAAGTGTATTTAAAGTCATTTCTGTGCCTGAAATTGGTCAAAATTGAAGATTTTGAGTAAGCAAAACTCTGTAAAAATGGCAATTTTGGTCACTGTGAGGGTTTAAAAAGTGGTTATTCAACATGAGGCCCGATCCAAATGACATTTTGAATCATTTTTGGTAGAGTCCAAAAAATCAATTTTCTGATGAAAAACGATGACCCCGGACCAGTCGAACGTTGAAAAAATGGTCAATATTGATGAAATTTTAATATTTAATCTTTTGACTTTAAATGACGGTTGGATGTGAGTTATTACTTTTTCAACTAAAATAAGTGTGTTTAAAGTCATTTCTGTGCCTGAAATTGGTCAAAATTGAAGATTTTGAGTAAGCAAAACTCTGTAAAAATGGCAATTTTGGTCACTGTGAGGGTTTAAAAAGTGGTTATTCAACATGAGGCCCGATCCAAATGACATTTTGAATCATTTTTGGTAGAGTCCAAAAAATCAATTTTCTGATGAAAAACGATGACCCCGGACCAGTCGAACGTTGAAAAAATGGTCAATATTGATGAAATTTTAATATTTAATCTTTTGACTTTAAATGACGGTTGGATGTGAGTTATTACTTTTTCAACTAAAATAAGTGTGTTTAAAGTCATTTCTGTGCCTGAAATTGGTCAAAATTGAAGATTTTGAGTAAGCAAAACTCTGTAAAAATTGCAGTTTTGGTCACTGTGAGGGTTTAAAAAGTGGTTATTCAACATGAGGCCCGATCCAAATGACATTTTGAATCATTTTTGGTAGAGTCCAAAAAAGTCAATTTTCTGATGAAAAACGATGACCCCGGACCAGTCGAACGTTGAAAAAATGGTCAATATTGATGAAATTTTAACATTTAATCTTTTGACTTTAAATGACGGTTGGATGTGAGTTATTACTTTTTCAACTAAAATAAGTGTGTTTAAAGTCATTTCTGTGCCTGAAATTGGTCAAAATTGAAGATTTTGAGTAAGCAAAACTCTGTAAAAATGGCAGCTTTGGTCACTGTGAGGGTTTAAAAAGTGGTTATTCAACATGAGGCCCGATCCAAATGACATTTTGAATCATTTTTGGTAGAGTCCAAAAAATCAATTTTCTGATGAAAAACGATGACCCCGGACCAGTCGAACGTTGAAAAAATGGTCAATATTGATGAAATTTTAACATTTAATCTTTTGACTTTAAATGACGGTTGGATGTGAGTTATTACTTTTTCAACTAAAATAAGTGTGTTTAAAGTCATTTCTGTGCCTGAAATTGGTCAAAATTGAAGATTTTGAGTAAGCAAAACTCTGTAAAAATGGCAGCTTTGGTCACTGTGAGGGTTTAAAAAGTGGTTATTCAACATGAGGCCTGATCCAAATGACATTTTGAATCATTTTTGGTAGAGTCCAAAAAATCAATTTTCTGATGAAAAGCGATGACCCCGGACCAGTCGAACGTTGAAAAAATGGTCAATATTGATGAAATTTTAACATTTAATCTTTTGACTTTAAATGACGGTTGGATGTGAGTTATTACTTTTTCAACTAAAATAAGTGTGTTTAAAGTCATTTCTGTGCCTGAAATTGGTCAAAATTGAAGATTTTGAGTAAGCAAAACTCTGTAAAAATGGCAGTTTTGGTCACTGTGAGGGTTTAAAAAGTGGTTATTCAACATGAGGCCCGATCCAAATGACATTTTGAATCATTTTTGGTAGAGTCCAAAAAATCAATTTTCTGATGAAAACCGATGACCCCGGACCAGTCGAACGTTGAAAAAATTGTCAATATTGATGAAATTTTAACATTTAATCTTTTGACTTTAAATGACGGTTGGATGTGAGTTATTACTTTTTCAACTAAAATAAGTGTATTTAAAGTCATTTCTGTGCCTGAAATTGGTCAAAATTGAAGATTTTGAGTAAGCAAAACTCTGTAAAAATGGCAATTTTGGTCACTGTGAGGGTTTAAAAAGTGGTTATTCAACATGAGGCCCGATCCAAATGACATTTTGAATCATTTTTGGTAGAGTCCAAAAAATCAATTTTCTGATGAAAAACGATGACCCCGGACCAGTCGAACGTTGAAAAAATGGTCAATATTGATGAAATTTTAACATTTAATCTTTTGACTTTAAATGACGGTTGGATGTGAGTTATTACTTTTTCAACTAAAATAAGTGTGTTTAAAGTCATTTCTGTGCCTGAAATTGGTCAAAATTGAAGATTTTGAGTAAGCAAAACTCTGTAAAAATGGCAATTTTGGTCACTGTGAGGGTTTAAAAAGTGGTTATTCAACATGAGGCCCGATCCAAATGACATTTTGAATCATTTTTGGTAGAGTCCAAAAAATCAATTTTCTGATGAAAAACGATGACCCCGGACCAGTCGAACGTTGAAAAAATGGTCAATATTGATGAAATTTTAATATTTAATCTTTTGACTTTAAATGACGGTTGGATGTGAGTTATTACTTTTTCAACTAAAATAAGTGTGTTTAAAGTCATTTCTGTGCCTGAAATTGGTCAAAATTGAAGATTTTGAGTAAGCAAAACTCTGTAAAAATTGCAGTTTTGGTCACTGTGAGGGTTTAAAAAGTGGTTATTCAACATGAGGCCCGATCCAAATGACATTTTGAATCATTTTTGGTAGAGTCCAAAAAAATCAATTTTCTGATGAAAAACGATGACCCCGGACCAGTCGAACGTTGAAAAAATGGTCAATATTGATGAAATTTTAACATTTAATCTTTTGACTTTAAATGACGGTTGGATGTGAGTTATTACTTTTTCAACTAAAATAAGTGTGTTTAAAGTCATTTCTGTGCCTGAAATTGGTCAAAATTGAAGATTTTGAGTAAGCAAAACTCTGTAAAAATGGCAGCTTTGGTCACTGTGAGGGTTTAAAAAGTGGTTATTCAACATGAGGCCCGATCCAAATGACATTTTGAATCATTTTTGGTAGAGTCCAAAAAATCAATTTTCTGATGAAAAACGATGACCCCGGACCAGTCGAACGTTGAAAAAATGGTCAATATTGATGAAATTTTAACATTTAATCTTTTGACTTTAAATGACGGTTGGATGTGAGTTATTACTTTTTCAACTAAAATAAGTGTGTTTAAAGTCATTTCTGTGCCTGAAATTGGTCAAAATTGAAGATTTTGAGTAAGCAAAACTCTGTAAAAATGGCAGCTTTGGTCACTGTGAGGGTTTAAAAAGTGGTTATTCAGCATGAGGCCTGATCCAAATGACATTTTGAATCATTTTTGGTAGAGTCCAAAAAATCAATTTTCTGATGAAAAGCGATGACCCCGGACCAGTCGAACGTTGAAAAAATGGTCAATATTGATGAAATTTTAACATTTAATCTTTTGACTTTAAATGACGGTTGGATGTGAGTTATTACTTTTTCAACTAAAATAAGTGTGTTTAAAGTCATTTCTGTGCCTGAAATTGGTCAAAATTGAAGATTTTGAGTAAGCAAAACTCTGTAAAAATGGCAGTTTTGGTCACTGTGAGGGTTTAAAAAGTGGTTATTCAACATGAGGCCTGATCCAAATGACATTTTGAATCATTTTTGGTAGAGTCCAAAAAATCCATTTTCTGATGAAAAACGATGACCCCGGACCAGTCGAACGTTGAAAAAATGGTCAATATTGATGAAATTTTAACATTTAATCTTTTGACTTTAAATGACGGTTGGATGTGAGTTATTACTTTTTCAACTAAAATAAGTGTGTTTAAAGTCATTTCTGTGCCTGAAATAGGTCAAAATTGAAGATTTTGAGTAAGCAAAACTCTGTAAAAATGGCAGTTTTGGTCACTGTGAGGGTTTAAAAAGTGGTTATTCAACATGAGGCCTGATCCAAATGACATTTTGAATCATTTTTGGTAGAGTCCAAAAAATCAATTTTCTGATGAAAAACGATAACCCCGGACAAGTCGAACGTTGAAAAAATGGTCAATATTGATGAAATTTTAACATTTAATCTTTTGACTTTAAATGACGGTTGGATGTCAGTTATTACTTTTTCAACTAAAATAAGTGTGTTTAAAGTCATTTCTGTGCCTGAAATTGGTCAAAATTGAAGATTTTGAGTAAGCAAAACTCTGTAAAAATGGCAATTTTGGTCACTGTGAGGGTTTAAAAAGTGGTTATTCAACATGAGGCCCGATCCAAATGACATTTTGAATCATTTTTGGTAGAGTCCAAAAAATCCATTTTCTGATGAAAAACGATGACCCCGGACCAGTCGAACGTTGAAAAAATGGTCAATATTGATGAAATTTTAACATTTAATCTTTTGACTTTAAATGACGGTTGGATGTGAGTTATTACTTTTTCAACTAAAATAAGTGTGTTTAAAGTCATTTCTGTGCCTGAAATTGGTCAAAATTGAAGATTTTGAGTAAGCAAAACTCTGTAAAAATGGCAATTTTGGTCACTGTGAGGGTTTAAAAAGTGGTTATTCAACATGAGGCCCGATCCAAATGACATTTTGAATCATTTTTGGTAGAGTCCAAAAAATCAATTTTCTGATGAAAAACGATGACCCCGGACCAGTCGAACGTTGAAAAAATGGTCAATATTGATGAAATTTTAACATTTAATCTTTTGACTTTAAATGACGGTTGGATGTGAGTTATTACTTTTTCAACTAAAATAAGTGTGTTTAAAGTCATTTCTGTGCCTGAAATTGGTCAAAATTGAAGATTTTGAGTAAGCAAAACTCTGTAAAAATGGCAATTTTGGTCACTGTGAGGGTTTAAAAAGTGGTTATTCAACATGAGGCCCGATCCAAATGACATTTTGAATCATTTTTGGTAGAGTCCAAAAAATCAATTTTCTGATGAAAAACGATGACCCCGGACCAGTCGAACGTTGAAAAAATGGTCAATATTGATGAAATTTTAATATTTAATCTTTTGACTTTAAATGACGGTTGGATGTGAGTTATTACTTTTTCAACTAAAATAAGTGTGTTTAAAGTCATTTCTGTGCCTGAAATTGGTCAAAATTGAAGATTTTGAGTAAGCAAAACTCTGTAAAAATTGCAGTTTTGGTCACTGTGAGGGTTTAAAAAGTGGTTATTCAACATGAGGCCCGATCCAAATGACATTTTGAATCATTTTTGGTAGAGTCCAAAAAATCAATTTTCTGATGAAAAACGATGACCCCGGACCAGTCGAACGTTGAAAAAATGGTCAATATTGATGAAATTTTAACATTTAATCTTTTGACTTTAAATGACGGTTGGATGTGAGTTATTACTTTTTCAACTAAAATAAGTGTGTTTAAAGTCATTTCTGTGCCTGAAATTGGTCAAAATTGAAGATTTTGAGTAAGCAAAACTCTGTAAAAATGGCAGTTTTGGTCACTGTGAGGGTTTAAAAAGTGGTTATTCAACATGAGGCCTGATCCAAATGACATTTTGAATCATTTTTGGTAGAGTCCAAAAAATCCATTTTCTGATGAAAAACGATGACCCCGGACCAGTCGAACGTTGAAAAAATGGTCAATATTGATGAAATTTTAACATTTAATCTTTTGACTTTAAATGACGGTTGGATGTCAGTTATTACTTTTTCAACTAAAATAAGTGTGTTTAAAGTCATTTCTGTGCCTGAAATTGGTCAAAATTGAAGATTTTGAGTAAGCAAAACTCTGTAAAAATGGCAGTTTTGGTCACTGTGAGGGTTTAAAACGTGGTTATTCAACATGAGGCCCGATCCAAATGACATTTTGAATCATTTTTGGTAGAGTCCAAAAAATCAATTTTCTGATGAAAAACAATGACCCCGGACCAGTCGAACGTTGAAAAAATGGTCAATATTGATGAAATTTTAACATTTAATCTTTTGACTTTAAATGACGGTTGGATGTCAGTTATTACTTTTTCAACTAAAATAAGAGTGTTTAAAGTCATTTCTGTGCCTGAAATTGGTCAAAATTGAAGATTTTGAGTAAGCAAAACTCTGTAAAAATGGCAATTTTGGTCACTGTGAGGGTTTAAAAAGTGGTTATTCAACATGAGGCCCGATCCAAATGACATTTTGAATCATTTTTGGTAGAGTCCAAAAAATCCATTTTCTGATGAAAAACGATGACCCCGGACCAGTCGAACGTTGAAAAAATGGTCAATATTGATGAAATTTTAACATTTAATCTTTTGACTTTAAATGACGGTTGGATGTGAGTTATTACTTTTTCAACTAAAATGAGTGTGTTTAAAGTCATTTCTGTGCCTGAAATTGGTCAAAATTGAAGATTTTGAGTAAGCAAAACTCTGTAAAAATGGCAATTTTGGTCACTGTGAGGGTTTAAAAAGTGGTTATTCAACATGAGGCCCGATCCAAATGACATTTTGAATCATTTTTGGTAGAGTCCAAAAAATCAATTTTCTGATGAAAAACGATGACCCCGGACCAGTCGAACGTTGAAAAAATGGTCAATATTGATGAAATTTTAACATTTAATCTTTTGACTTTAAATGATGGTTGGATGTGAGTTATTACTTTTTCAACTAAAATAAGTGTGTTTAAAGTCATTTCTGTGCCTGAAATTGGTCAAATTGAAGATTTTGAGTAAGCAAAACTCTGTAAAAATGGCAATTTTGGTCACTGTGAGGGTTTAAAAAGTGGTTATTCAACATGAGGCCCGATCCAAATGACAATTTTGAATCATTTTTGGTAGAGTCCAAAAAATCAATTTTCTGATGAAAAATGATGACCCCGGACCAGTCGAACGTTCAAAAAATGGTCAATATTGATGAAATTTTAACATTTAATCTTTTGACTTTAAATGACGGTTGGATGTGAGTTATTACTTTTTCAACTAAAATAAGTGTGTTTAAAGTCATTTCTGTGCCTGAAATTGGTCAAAATTGAAGATTTTGAGTAAGCAAAACTCTGTAAAAATGGCAATTTTGGTCACTGTGAGGGTTTAAAAAGTGGTTATTTAACATGAGGCCCGATCCAAATGACATTTTGAATCATTTTTGGTAGAGTCCAAAAAATCCATTTTCTGATGAAAAACCATGACCCCGGACCAGTCGAACGTTGAAAAAATGGTCAATATTGATGAAATTTTAACATTTAATCTTTTGACTTTAAATGACGGTTGGATGTGAGTTATTACTTTTTCAACTAAAATAAGTGTGTTTAAAGTCATTTCTGTGCCTGAAATTGGTCAAAATTGAAGATTTTGAGTAAGCAAAACTCTGTGAAAATGGCAATTTTGGTCATTGTGAGGGTTTAAAAAGTGGTTATTCAACATGAGGCCCGATCCAAATGACATTTTGAATCATTTTTGGTAGAGTCCAAAAAATCAATTTTCTGATGAAAAACGATGACCCCGGACCAGTCGAACGTTGAAAAAATGGTCAATATTGATGAAATTTTAATATTTAATCTTTTGACTTTAAATGACGGTTGGATGTGAGTTATTACTTTTTCAACTAAAATAAGTGTGTTTAAAGTCATTTCTGTGCCTGAAATTGGTCAAAATTGAAGATTTTGAGTAAGCAAAACTCTGTAAAAATTGCAGTTTTGGTCACTGTGAGGGTTTAAAAAGTGGTTATTCAACATGAGGCCCGATCCAAATGACATTTTGAATCATTTTTGGTAGAGTCCAAAAAATCAATTTTCTGATGAAAAACGATGACCCCGGACCAGTCGAACGTTGAAAAAATGGTCAATATTGATGAAATTTTAACATTTAATCTTTTGACTTTAAATGACGGTTGGATGTGAGTTATTACTTTTTCAACTAAAATAAGTGTGTTTAAAGTCATTTCTGTGCCTGAAATTGGTCAAAATTGAAGATTTTGAGTAAGCAAAACTCTGTAAAAATGGCAGTTTTGGTCACTGTGAGGGTTTAAAACGTGGTTATTCAACATGAGGCCCGATCCGAATGACATTTTGAATCATTTTTGGTAGAGTCCAAAAAATCAATTTTCTGATGAAAAACAATGACCCCGGACCAGTCGAACGTTGAAAAAATGGTCAATATTGATGAAATTTTAACATTTAATCTTTTGACTTTAAATGACGGTTGGATGTCAGTTATTACTTTTTCAACTAAAATAAGAGTGTTTAAAGTCATTTCTGTGCCTGAAATTGGTCAAAATTGAAGATTTTGAGTAAGCAAAACTCTGTAAAAATGGCAATTTTGGTCACTGTGAGGGTTTAAAAAGTGGTTATTCAACATGAGGCCCGATCCAAATGACATTTTGAATCATTTTTGGTAGAGTCCAAAAAATCAATTTTCTAATGAAAAACGATGACCCCGGACCAGTCGAACGTTGAAAAAATGGTCAATATTGATGAAATTTTAACATTTAATCTTTTGACTTTAAATGACGGTTGGATGTGAGTTATTACTTTTTCAACTAAAATAAGTGTGTTTAAAGTCATTTCTGTGCCTGAAATTGGTCAAAATTGAAGATTTTGAGTAAGCAAAACTCTGTAAAAATGGCAATTTTGGTCACTGTGAGGGTTTAAAAAGTGGTTATTCAACATGAGGCCCGATCCAAATGACATTTTGAATCATTTTTGGTAGAGTCCAAAAAATCAATTTTCTGATGAAAAACGATGACCCCGGACCAGTCGAACGTTGAAAAAATGGTCAATATTGATGAAATTTTAATATTTAATCTTTTGACTTTAAATGACGGTTGGATGTGAGTTATTACTTTTTCAACTAAAATAAGTGTGTTTAAAGTCATTTCTGTGCCTGAAATTGGTCAAAATTGAAGATTTTGAGTAAGCAAAACTCTGTAAAAATGGCAGTTTTGGTCACTGTGAGGGTTTAAAAAGTGGTTATCAACATGAGGCCCGATCCAAATGACATTTTGAATCATTTTTGGTAGAGTCCAAAAAATCAATTTTCTGATGAAAAACGATGACCCCGGACCAGTCGAACGTTGAAAAAATGGTCAATATTGATGAAATTTTAACATTTAATCTTTTGACTTTAAATGACGGTTGGATGTGAGTTATTACTTTTTCAACTAAAATAAGTGTGTTTAAAGTCATTTCTGTGCCTGAAATTGGTCAAAATTGAAGATTTTGAGTAAGCAAAACTCTGTAAAAATGGCAATTTTGGTCACTGTGAGGGTTTAAAAAGTGGTTATTCAACATGAGGCCCGATCCAAATGACATTTTGAATCATTTTTGGTAGAGTCCAAAAAATCAATTTTCTGATGAAAAACGATGACCCCGGACCAGTCGAACGTTGAAAAAATGGTCAATATTGATGAAATTTTAATATTTAATCTTTTGACTTTAAATGACGGTTGGATGTGAGTTATTACTTTTTCAACTAAAATAAGTGTGTTTAAAGTCATTTCTGTGCCTGAAATTGGTCAAAATTGAAGATTTTGAGTAAGCAAAACTCTGTAAAAATTGCAGTTTTGGTCACTGTGAGGGTTTAAAAAGTGGTTATTCAACATGAGGCCCGATCCAAATGACATTTTGAATCATTTTTGGTAGAGTCCAAAAAATCAATTTTCTGATGAAAAACGATGACCCCGGACCAGTCGAACGTTGAAAAAATGGTCAATATTGATGAAATTTTAACATTTAATCTTTTGACTTTAAATGACGGTTGGATGTGAGTTATTACTTTTTCAACTAAAATAAGTGTGTTTAAAGTCATTTCTGTGCCTGAAATTGGTCAAAATTGAAGATTTTGAGTAAGCAAAACTCTGTAAAAATGGCAGTTTTGGTCACTGTGAGGGTTTAAAACGTGGTTATTCAACATGAGGCCCGATCCGAATGACATTTTGAATCATTTTTGGTAGAGTCCAAAAAATCAATTTTCTGATGAAAAACAATGACCCCGGACCAGTCGAACGTTGAAAAAATGGTCAATATTGATGAAATTTTAACATTTAATCTTTTGACTTTAAATGACGGTTGGATGTCAGTTATTACTTTTTCAACTAAAATAAGAGTGTTTAAAGTCATTTCTGTGCCTGAAATTGGTCAAAATTGAAGATTTTGAGTAAGCAAAACTCTGTAAAAATGGCAATTTTGGTCACTGTGAGGGTTTAAAAAGTGGTTATTCAACATGAGGCCCGATCCAAATGACATTTTGAATCATTTTTGGTAGAGTCCAAAAAATCAATTTTCTAATGAAAAACGATGACCCCGGACCAGTCGAACGTTGAAAAAATGGTCAATATTGATGAAATTTTAACATTTAATCTTTTGACTTTAAATGACGGTTGGATGTGAGTTATTACTTTTTCAACTAAAATAAGTGTGTTTAAAGTCATTTCTGTGCCTGAAATTGGTCAAAATTGAAGATTTTGAGTAAGCAAAACTCTGTAAAAATGGCAATTTTGGTCACTGTGAGGGTTTAAAAAGTGGTTATTCAACATGAGGCCCGATCCAAATGACATTTTGAATCATTTTTGGTAGAGTCCAAAAAATCAATTTTCTGATGAAAAACGATGACCCCGGACCAGTCGAACGTTGAAAAAATGGTCAATATTGATGAAATTTTAATATTTAATCTTTTGACTTTAAATGACGGTTGGATGTGAGTTATTACTTTTTCAACTAAAATAAGTGTGTTTAAAGTCATTTCTGTGCCTGAAATTGGTCAAAATTGAAGATTTTGAGTAAGCAAAACTCTGTAAAAATGGCAGTTTTGGTCACTGTGAGGGTTTAAAAAGTGGTTATCAACATGAGGCCCGATCCAAATGACATTTTGAATCATTTTTGGTAGAGTCCAAAAAATCAATTTTCTGATGAAAAACGATGACCCCGGACCAGTCGAACGTTGAAAAAATGGTCAATATTGATGAAATTTTAACATTTAATCTTTTGACTTTAAATGACGGTTGGATGTGAGTTATTACTTTTTCAACTAAAATAAGTGTGTTTAAAGTCATTTCTGTGCCTGAAATTGGTCAAAATTGAAGATTTTGAGTAAGCAAAACTCTGTAAAAATGGCAGTTTTGGTCACTGTGAGGGTTTAAAACGTGGTTATTCAACATGAGGCCCGATCCAAATGACATTTTGAATCATTTTTGGTAGAGTCCAAAAAATCAATTTTCTGATGAAAAACAATGACCCCGGACCAGTCGAACGTTGAAAAAATGGTCAATATTGATGAAATTTTAACATTTAATCTTTTGACTTTAAATGACGGTTGGATGTCAGTTATTACTTTTTCAACTAAAATAAGAGTGTTTAAAGTCATTTCTGTGCCTGAAATTGGTCAAAATTGAAGATTTTGAGTAAGCAAAACTCTGTAAAAATGGCAATTTTGGTCACTGTGAGGGTTTAAAAAGTGGTTATTCAACATGAGGCCCGATCCAAATGACATTTTGAATCATTTTTGGTAGAGTCCAAAAAATCCATTTTCTGATGAAAAACGATGACCCCGGACCAGTCGAACGTTGAAAAAATGGTCAATATTGATGAAATTTTAACATTTAATCTTTTGACTTTAAATGACGGTTGGATGTGAGTTATTACTTTTTCAACTAAAATGAGTGTGTTTAAAGTCATTTCTGTGCCTGAAATTGGTCAAAATTGAAGATTTTGAGTAAGCAAAACTCTGTAAAAATGGCAATTTTGGTCACTGTGAGGGTTTAAAAAGTGGTTATTCAACATGAGGCCCGATCCAAATGACATTTTGAATCATTTTTGGTAGAGTCCAAAAAATCAATTTTCTGATGAAAAACGATGACCCCGGACCAGTCGAACGTTGAAAAAATGGTCAATATTGATGAAATTTTAACATTTAATCTTTTGACTTTAAATGATGGTTGGATGTGAGTTATTACTTTTTCAACTAAAATAAGTGTGTTTAAAGTCATTTCTGTGCCTGAAATTGGTCAAATTGAAGATTTTGAGTAAGCAAAACTCTGTAAAAATGGCAATTTTGGTCACTGTGAGGGTTTAAAAAGTGGTTATTCAACATGAGGCCCGATCCAAATGACAATTTTGAATCATTTTTGGTAGAGTCCAAAAAATCAATTTTCTGATGAAAAATGATGACCCCGGACCAGTCGAACGTTCAAAAAATGGTCAATATTGATGAAATTTTAACATTTAATCTTTTGACTTTAAATGACGGTTGGATGTGAGTTATTACTTTTTCAACTAAAATAAGTGTGTTTAAAGTCATTTCTGTGCCTGAAATTGGTCAAAATTGAAGATTTTGAGTAAGCAAAACTCTGTAAAAATGGCAATTTTGGTCACTGTGAGGGTTTAAAAAGTGGTTATTTAACATGAGGCCCGATCCAAATGACATTTTGAATCATTTTTGGTAGAGTCCAAAAAATCCATTTTCTGATGAAAAACGATGACCCCGGACCAGTCGAACGTTGAAAAAATTGTCAATATTGATGAAATTTTAACATTTAATCTTTTGACTTTAAATGACGGTTGGATGTGAGTTATTACTTTTTCAACTAAAATAAGTGTATTTAAAGTCATTTCTGTGCCTGAAATTGGTCAATATTGAAGATTTTGAGTAAGCAAAACTCTGTAAAAATGGCAATTTTGGTCACTGTGAGGGTTTAAAAAGTGGTTATTCAACATGAGGCCCGATCCAAATGAAATTTTGAATCATTTTTGGTAGAGTCCAAAAAATCAATTTTCTGATGAAAAACGATGACCCCGGACCAGTCGAACGTTGAAAAAATGGTCAATATTGATGAAATTTTAACATTTAATCTTTTGACTTTAAATGACGGTTGGATGTGAGTTATTACTTTTTCAACTAAAATAAGTGTGTTTAAAGTCATTTCTGTGCCTGAAATTGGTCAAAATTGAAGATTTTGAGTAAGCAAAACTCTGTAAAAATGGCAATTTTGGTCACTGTGAGGGTTTAAAAAGTGGTTATTCAACATGAGGCCCGATCCCAATGACATTTTGAATCATTTTTGGTAGAGTCCAAAAAATCAATTTTCTGATGAAAAACGATGACCCCGGACCAGTCGAACGTTGAAAAAATTGTCAATATTGATGAAATTTTAATATTTAATCTTTTGACTTTAAATGACGGTTGGATGTGAGTTATTACTTTTTCAACTAAAATAAGTGTGTTTAAAGTCATTTCTGTGCCTGAAATTGGTCAAAATTGAAGATTTTGAGTAAGCAAAACTCTGTAAAAATTGCAGTTTTGGTCACTGTGAGGGTTTAAAAAGTGGTTATTCAACATGAGGCCCGATCCAAATGACATTTTGAATCATTTTTGGTAGAGTCCAAAAAATCAATTTTCTGATGAAAAACGATGACCCCGGACCAGTCGAACGTTGAAAAAATGGTCAATATTGATGAAATTTTAACATTTAATCTTTTGACTTTAAATGACGGTTGGATGTGAGTTATTACTTTTTCAACTAAAATAAGTGTGTTTAAAGTCATTTCTGTGCCTGAAATTGGTCAAAATTGAAGATTTTGAGTAAGCAAAACTCTGTAAAAATGGCAGTTTTGGTCACTGTGAGGGTTTAAAAAGTTGTTATTCAACATGAGGCCTGATCCAAATGACATTTTGAATCATTTTTGGTAGAGTCCAAAAAATCCATTTTCTGATGAAAAACGATGACCCCGGACCAGTCGAACGTTGAAAAAATGGTCAATATTGATGAAATTTTAACATTTAATCTTTTGACTTTAAATGACGGTTGGATGTCAGTTATTACTTTTTCAACTAAAATAAGTGTGTTTAAAGTCATTTCTGTGCCTGAAATTGGTCAAAATTGAAGATTTTGAGTAAGCAAAACTCTGTAAAAATGGCAGTTTTGGTCACTGTGAGGGTTTAAAACGTGGTTATTCAACATGAGGCCCGATCCAAATGACATTTTGAATCATTTTTGGTAGAGTCCAAAAAATCAATTTTCTGATGAAAAACAATGACCCCGGACCAGTCGAACGTTGAAAAAATGGTCAATATTGATGAAATTTTAACATTTAATCTTTTGACTTTAAATGACGGTTGGATGTCAGTTATTACTTTTTCAACTAAAATAAGAGTGTTTAAAGTCATTTCTGTGCCTGAAATTGGTCAAAATTGAAGATTTTGAGTAAGCAAAACTCTGTAAAAATGGCAATTTTGGTCACTGTGAGGGTTTAAAAAGTGGTTATTCAACATGAGGCCCGATCCAAATGACATTTTGAATCATTTTTGGTAGAGTCCAAAAAATCCATTTTCTGATGAAAAACGATGACCCCGGACCAGTCGAACGTTGAAAAAATGGTCAATATTGATGAAATTTTAACATTTAATCTTTTGACTTTAAATGACGGTTGGATGTGAGTTATTACTTTTTCAACTAAAATGAGTGTGTTTAAAGTCATTTCTGTGCCTGAAATTGGTCAAAATTGAAGATTTTGAGTAAGCAAAACTCTGTAAAAATGGCAATTTTGGTCACTGTGAGGGTTTAAAAAGTGGTTATTCAACATGAGGCCCGATCCAAATGACATTTTGAATCATTTTTGGTAGAGTCCAAAAAATCAATTTTCTGATGAAAAACGATGACCCCGGACCAGTCGAACGTTGAAAAAATGGTCAATATTGATGAAATTTTAACATTTAATCTTTTGACTTTAAATGATGGTTGGATGTGAGTTATTACTTTTTCAACTAAAATAAGTGTATTTAAAGTCATTTCTGTGCCTGAAATTGGTCAATATTGAAGATTTTGAGTAAGCAAAACTCTGTAAAAATGGCAATTTTGGTCACTGTGAGGGTTTAAAAAGTGGTTATTCAACATGAGGCCCGATCCAAATGACATTTTGAATCATTTTTGGTAGAGTCCAAAAAATCAATTTTCTGATGAAAAACGATGACCCCGGACCAGTCGAACGTTGAAAAAATGGTCAATATTGATGAAATTTTAACATTTAATCTTTTGACTTTAAATGACGGTTGGATGTGAGTTATTACTTTTTCAACTAAAATAAGTGTGTTTAAAGTCATTTCTGTGCCTGAAATTGGTCAAAATTGAAGATTTTGAGTAAGCAAAACTCTGTAAAAATGGCAATTTTGGTCACTGTGAGGGTTTAAAAAGTGGTTATTCAACATGAGGCCCGATCCAAATGACATTTTGAATCATTTTTGGTAGAGTCCAAAAAATCAATTTTCTGATGAAAAACGATGACCCCGGACCAGTCGAACGTTGAAAAAATGGTCAATATTGATGAAATTTTAATATTTAATCTTTTGACTTTAAATGACGGTTGGATGTGAGTTATTACTTTTTCAACTAAAATAAGTGTGTTTAAAGTCATTTCTGTGCCTGAAATTGGTCAAAATTGAAGATTTTGAGTAAGCAAAACTCTGTAAAAATGGCAGTTTTGGTCACTGTGAGGGTTTAAAAAGTGGTTATCAACATGAGGCCCGATCCAAATGACATTTTGAATCATTTTTGGTAGAGTCCAAAAAATCAATTTTCTGATGAAAAACGATGACCCCGGACCAGTCGAACGTTGAAAAAATGGTCAATATTGATGAAATTTTAACATTTAATCTTTTGACTTTAAATGACGGTTGGATGTGAGTTATTACTTTTTCAACTAAAATAAGTGTGTTTAAAGTCATTTCTGTGCCTGAAATTGGTCAAAATTGAAGATTTTGAGTAAGCAAAACTCTGTAAAAATGGCAATTTTGGTCACTGTGAGGGTTTAAAAAGTGGTTATTCAACATGAGGCCCGATCCAAATGACATTTTGAATCATTTTTGGTAGAGTCCAAAAAATTCATTTTCTGATGAAAAACGATGACCCCGGACCAGTCGAACGTTGAAAAAATGGTCAATATTGATGAAATTTTAATATTTAATCTTTTGACTTTAAATGACGGTTGGATGTGAGTTATTACTTTTTCAACTAAAATAAGTGTGTTTAAAGTCATTTCTGTGCCTGAAATTGGTCAAAATTGAAGATTTTGAGTAAGCAAAACTCAGTAAAAATGGCAGTTTTGGTCACTGTGAGGGTTTAAAAAGTGGTTATTCAACATGAGGCCCGATCCAAATGACATTTTGAATTATTTTTGGTAGAGTCCAAAAAATCAATTTTCTGATGAAAAACGATGACCCCGGACCAGTCGAACGTTGAAAAAATGGTCAATATTGATGAAATTTTAACATTTAATCTTTTGACTTTAAATGACGGTTGGATGTGAGTTATTACTTTTTCAACTAAAATAAGTGTGTTTAAAGTCATTTCTGTGCCTGAAATTGGTCAAAATTGAAGATTTTGAGTAAGCAAAACTCTGTAAAAATTGCAGTTTTGGTCACTGTGAGGGTTTAAAAAGTGGTTATCAACATGAGGCCCGATCCAAATGACATTTTGAATCATTTTTGGTAGAGTCCAAAAAAATCAATTTTCTGATGAAAAACGATGACCCCGGACCAGTCGAACGTTGAAAAAATGGTCAATATTGATGAAATTTTAATATTTAATCTTTTCACTTTAAATGACGGTTGGATGTGAGTTATTACTTTTTCAACTAAAATAAGTGTGTTTAAAGTCATTTCTGTGCCTGAAATTGGTCAAATTGAAGATTTTGAGTAAGCAAAACTCTGTAAAAATGGCAATTTTGGTCACTGTGAGGGTTTAAAAAGTGGTTATTCAACATGAGGCCCGATCCAAATGACATTTTGAATCATTTTTGGTAGAGTCCAAAAAATCAATTTTCTGATGAAAAACGATGACCCCGGACCAGTCGAACGTTCAAAAAATGGTCAATATTGATGAAATTTTAACATTTAATCTTTTGACTTTAAATGACGGTTGGATGTCAGTTATTACTTTTTCAACTAAAATAAGTGTGTTTAAAGTCATTTCTGTGCCTGAAATTGGTCAAAATTTAAGATTTTGAGTAAGCAAAACTCTGTAAAAATGGCAATTTTGGTCACTGTGAGGGTTTAAAAAGTGGTTATTCAACATGAGGCCCGATCCAAATGACATTTTGAATCATTTTTGGTAGAGTCCAAAAAATCAATTTTCTGATGAAAAACGATGACCCCGGACCAGTCGAACGTTGAAAAAATTGTCAATATTGATGAAATTTTAGCATTTAATCTTTTGACTTTAAATGACGGTTGGATGTGAGTTATTACTTTTTCAACTAAAATAAGTGTATTTAAAGTCATTTCTGTGCCTGAAATTGGTCAAAATTGAAGATTTTGAGTAAGCAAAACTCTGTAAAAATGGCAATTTTGGTCACTGTGAGGGTTTAAAAAGTGGTTATTCAACATGAGGCCCGATCCAAATGACATTTTGAATCATTTTTGGTAGAGTCCAAAAAATCAATTTTCTGATGAAAAACGATGACCCCGGACCAGTCGAACGTTGAAAAAATGGTCAATATTGATGAAATTTTAACATTTAATCTTTTGACTTTAAATGACGGTTGGATGTGAGTTATTACTTTTTCAACTAAAATAAGTGTGTTTAAAGTCATTTCTGTGCCTGAAATTGGTCAAAATTGAAGATTTTGAGTAAGCAAAACTCTGTAAAAATGGCAATTTTGGTCACTGTGAGGGTTTAAAAAGTGGTTATTCAACATGAGGCCCGATCCAAATGACATTTTGAATCATTTTTGGTAGAGTCCAAAAAATCAATTTTCTGATGAAAAACGATGACCCCGGACCAGTCGAACGTTGAAAAAATGGTCAATATTGATGAAATTTTAATATTTAATCTTTTGACTTTAAATGACGGTTGGATGTGAGTTATTACTTTTTCAACTAAAATAAGTGTGTTTAAAGTCATTTCTGTGCCTGAAATTGGTCAAAATTGAAGATTTTGAGTAAGCAAAACTCTGTAAAAATGGCAGCTTTGGTCACTGTGAGGGTTTAAAAAGTGGTTATTCAACATGAGGCCTGATCCAAATGACATTTTGAATCATTTTTGGTAGAGTCCAAAAAATCAATTTTCTGATGAAAAACGATGACCCCGGACCAGTCGAACGTTGAAAAAATGGTCAATATTGATGAAATTTTAACATTTAATCTTTTGACTTTAAATGACGGTTGGATGTGAGTTATTACTTTTTCAACTAAAATAAGTGTGTTTAAAGTCATTTCTGTGCCTGAAATTGGTCAAAATTGAAGATTTTGAGTAAGCAAAACTCTGTAAAAATGGCAATTTTGGTCACTGTGAGGGTTTAAAAAGTGGTTATTCAACATGAGGCCCGATCCCAATGACATTTTGAATCATTTTTGGTAGAGTCCAAAAAATCAATTTTCTGATGAAAAACGATGACCCCGGACCAGTCGAACGTTGAAAAAATTGTCAATATTGATGAAATTTTAATATTTAATCTTTTGACTTTAAATGACGGTTGGATGTGAGTTATTACTTTTTCAACTAAAATAAGTGTGTTTAAAGTCATTTCTGTGCCTGAAATTGGTCAAAATTGAAGATTTTGAGTAAGCAAAACTCTGTAAAAATTGCAGTTTTGGTCACTGTGAGGGTTTAAAAAGTGGTTATTCAACATGAGGCCCGATCCAAATGACATTTTGAATCATTTTTGGTAGAGTCCAAAAAATCAATTTTCTGATGAAAAACGATGACCCCGGACCAGTCGAACGTTGAAAAAATGGTCAATATTGATGAAATTTTAATATTTAATCTTTTGACTTTAAATGACGGTTGGATGTGAGTTATTACTTTTTCAACTAAAATAAGTGTGTTTAAAGTCATTTCTGTGCCTGAAATTGGTCAAAATTGAAGATTTTGAGTAAGCAAAACTCTGTAAAAATGGCAGCTTTGGTCACTGTGAGGGTTTAAAAAGTGGTTATTCAACATGAGGCCTGATCCAAATGACATTTTGAATCATTTTTGGTAGAGTCCAAAAAATCAATTTTCTGATGAAAAGCGATGACCCCGGACCAGTCGAACGTTGAAAAAATGGTCAATATTGATGAAATTTTAACATTTAATCTTTTGACTTTAAATGACGGTTGGATGTGAGTTATTACTTTTTCAACTAAAATAAGTGTGTTTAAAGTCATTTCTGTGCCTGAAATTGGTCAAAATTGAAGATTTTGAGTAAGCAAAACTCTGTAAAAATGGCAGTTTTGGTCACTGTGAGGGTTTAAAAAGTGGTTATTCAACATGAGGCCCGATCCAAATGACATTTTGAATCATTTTTGGTAGAGTCCAAAAAATCAATTTTCTGATGAAAAACAATGACCCCGGACCAGTCGAACGTTGAAAAAATGGTCAATATTGATGAAATTTTAACATTTAATCTTTTGACTTTAAATGACGGTTGGATGTCAGTTATTACTTTTTCAACTAAAATAAGTGTGTTTAAAGTCATTTCTGTGCCTGAAATTGGTCAAAATTGAAGATTTTGAGTAAGCAAAACTCTGTAAAAATGGCAATTTTGGTCACTGTGAGGGTTTAAAAAGTGGTTATTCAACATGAGGCCCGATCCAAATGACATTTTGAATCATTTTTGGTAGAGTCCAAAAAATCCATTTTCTGATGAAAAACGATGACCCCGGACCAGTCGAACGTTGAAAAAATGGTCAATATTGATGAAATTTTAACATTTAATCTTTTGACTTTAAATGACGGTTGGATGTGAGTTATTACTTTTTCAACTAAAATAAGTGTGTTTAAAGTCATTTCTGTGCCTGAAATTGGTCAAAATTGAAGATTTTGAGTAAGCAAAACTCTGTAAAAATGGCAATTTTGGTCACTGTGAGGGTTTAAAAAGTGGTTATTCAACATGAGGCCCGATCCAAATGACATTTTGAATCATTTTTGGTAGAGTCCAAAAAATCAATTTTCTGATGAAAAACGATGACCCCGGACCAGTCGAACGTTGAAAAAATGGTCAATATTGATGAAATTTTAACATTTAATCTTTTGACTTTAAATGATGGTTGGATGTGAGTTATTACTTTTTCAACTAAAATAAGTGTGTTTAAAGTCATTTCTGTGCCTGAAATTGGTCAAATTGAAGATTTTGAGTAAGCAAAACTCTGTAAAAATGGCAATTTTGGTCACTGTGAGGGTTTAAAAAGTGGTTATTCAACATGAGGCCCGATCCAAATGACAATTTTGAATCATTTTTGGTAGAGTCCAAAAAATCAATTTTCTGATGAAAAATGATGACCCCGGACCAGTCGAACGTTCAAAAAATGGTCAATATTGATGAAAATTTAATTTTAATCTTTTGACTTTAAATGACGGTTGGATGTGAGTTATTACTTTTTCAACTAAAATAAGTGTGTTTAAAGTCATTTCTGTGCCTGAAATT
Source organism: Lissotriton vulgaris (assembly GCF_964263255.1). Taxonomy (NCBI): domain Eukaryota; kingdom Metazoa; phylum Chordata; class Amphibia; order Caudata; family Salamandridae; genus Lissotriton; species Lissotriton vulgaris. The sequence continues at coordinate 252,041 of NW_028253282.1, read as the reverse complement.
GGTCAAAATTGAAGATTTTGAGTAAGCAAAACTCTGTAAAAATGGCAATTTTGGTCACTGTGAGGGTTTAAAAAGTGGTTATTCAACATGAGGCCCGATCCAAATGACATTTTGAATCATTTTTGGTAGAGTCCAAAAAATCCATTTTCTGATGAAAAACGATGACCCCGGACCAGTCGAACGTTGAAAAAATTGTCAATATTGATGAAATTTTAACATTTAATCTTTTGACTTTAAATGGCGGTTGGATGTGAGTTATTACTTTTTCAACTAAAATAAGTGTATTTAAAGTCATTTCTGTGCCTGAAATTGGTCAAAATTGAAGATTTTGAGTAAGCAAAACTCTGTAAAAATGGCAATTTTGGTCACTGTGAGGGTTTAAAAAGTGGTTATTCAACATGAGGCCTGATCCAAATGACATTTTGAATCATTTTTGGTAGAGTCCAAAAAATCAATTTTCTGATGAAAAACGATGACCCCGGACCAGTCGAACGTTCAAAAAATGGTCAATATTGATGAAATTTTAACATTTAATCTTTTGACTTTAAATGACGGTTGGATGTCAGTTATTACTTTTTCAACTAAAATAAGTGTGTTTAAAGTCATTTCTGTGCCTGAAATTGGTCAAAATTGAAGATTTTGAGTAAGCAAAACTCTGTAAAAATGGCAATTTTGGTCACTGTGAGGGTTTAAAAAGTGGTTATTCAACATGAGGCCCGATCCAAATGACATTTTGAATCATTTTTGGTAGAGTCCAAAAAATCAATTTTCTGATGAAAAACGATGACCCCGGACCAGTCGAACGTTGAAAAAATTGTCAATATTGATGAAATTTTAGCATTTAATCTTTTGACTTTAAATGACGGTTGGATGTGAGTTATTACTTTTTCAACTAAAATAAGTGTATTTAAAGTCATTTCTGTGCCTGAAATTGGTCAAAATTGAAGATTTTGAGTAAGCAAAACTCTGTAAAAATGGCAATTTTGGTCACTGTGAGGGTTTAAAAAGTGGTTATTCAACATGAGGCCCGATCCAAATGACATTTTGAATCATTTTTGGTAGAGTCCAAAAAATCAATTTTCTGATGAAAAACGATGACCCCGGACCAGTCGAACGTTGAAAAAATGGTCAATATTGATGAAATTTTAACATTTAATCTTTTGACTTTAAATGACGGTTGGATGTGAGTTATTACTTTTTCAACTAAAATAAGTGTGTTTAAAGTCATTTCTGTGCCTGAAATTGGTCAAAATTGAAGATTTTGAGTAAGCAAAACTCTGTAAAAATGGCAGCTTTGGTCACTGTGAGGGTTTAAAAAGTGGTTATTCAACATGAGGCCTGATCCAAATGACATTTTGAATCATTTTTGGTAGAGTCCAAAAAATCAATTTTCTGATGAAAAGCGATGACCCCGGACCAGTCGAACGTTGAAAAAATGGTCAATATTGATGAAATTTTAACATTTAATCTTTTGACTTTAAATGACGGTTGGATGTGAGTTATTACTTTTTCAACTAAAATAAGTGTGTTTAAAGTCATTTCTGTGCCTGAAATTGGTCAAAATTGAAGATTTTGAGTAAGCAAAACTCTGTAAAAATGGCAGTTTTGGTCACTGTGAGGGTTTAAAAAGTGGTTATTCAACATGAGGCCCGATCCAAATGACATTTTGAATCATTTTTGGTAGAGTCCAAAAAATCAATTTTCTGATGAAAAACAATGACCCCGGACCAGTCGAACGTTGAAAAAATGGTCAATATTGATGAAATTTTAACATTTAATCTTTTGACTTTAAATGACGGTTGGATGTCAGTTATTACTTTTTCAACTAAAATAAGTGTGTTTAAAGTCATTTCTGTGCCTGAAATTGGTCAAAATTGAAGATTTTGAGTAAGCAAAACTCTGTAAAAATGGCAATTTTGGTCACTGTGAGGGTTTAAAAAGTGGTTATTCAACATGAGGCCCGATCCAAATGACATTTTGAATCATTTTTGGTAGAGTCCAAAAAATCCATTTTCTGATGAAAAACGATGACCCCGGACCAGTCGAACGTCGAAAAAATGGTCAATATTGATGAAATTTTAACATTTAATCTTTTGACTTTAAATGACGGTTGGATGTGAGTTATTACTTTTTCAACTAAAATAAGTGTGTTTAAAGTCATTTCTGTGCCTGAAATTGGTCAAAATTGAAGATTTTGAGTAAGCAAAACTCTGTAAAAATGGCAATTTTGGTCACTGTGAGGGTTTAAAAAGTGGTTATTCAACATGAGGCCCGATCCAAATGACATTTTGAATCATTTTTGGTAGAGTCCAAAAAATCAATTTTCTGATGAAAAACGATGACCCCGGACCAGTCGAACGTTAAAAAAATGGTCAATATTGATGAAATTTTAACATTTAATCTTTTGACTTTAAATGATGGTTGGATGTGAGTTATTACTTTTTCAACTAAAATAAGTGTGTTTAAAGTCATTTCTGTGCCTGAAATTGGTCAAATTGAAGATTTTGAGTAAGCAAAACTCTGTAAAAATGGCAATTTTGGTCACTGTGAGGGTTTAAAAAGTGGTTATTCAACATGAGGCCCGATCCAAATGACAATTTTGAATCATTTTTGGTAGAGTCCAAAAAATCAATTTTCTGATGAAAAATGATGACCCCGGACCAGTCGAACGTTCAAAAAATGGTCAATATTGATGAAAATTTAATTTTAATCTTTTGACTTTAAATGACGGTTGGATGTGAGTTATTACTTTTTCAACTAAAATAAGTGTGTTTAAAGTCATTTCTGTGCCTGAAATTGGTCAAAATTGAAGATTTTGAGTAAGCAAAACTCTGTAAAAATGGCAATTTTGGTCACTGTGAGGGTTTAAAAAGTGGTTATTCAACATGAGGCCCGATCCAAATGACATTTTGAATCATTTTTGGTAGAGTCCAAAAAATCCATTTTCTGATGAAAAACGATGACCCCGGACCAGTCGAACGTTGAAAAAATTGTCAATATTGATGAAATTTTAACATTTAATCTTTTGACTTTAAATGGCGGTTGGATGTGAGTTATTACTTTTTCAACTAAAATAAGTGTATTTAAAGTCATTTCTGTGCCTGAAATTGGTCAAAATTGAAGATTTTGAGTAAGCAAAACTCTGTAAAAATGGCAATTTTGGTCACTGTGAGGGTTTAAAAAGTGGTTATTCAACATGAGGCCCGATCCAAATGACATTTTGAATCATTTTTGGTAGAGTCCAAAAAATCAATTTTCTGATGAAAAACGATGACCCCGGACCAGTCGAACGTTGAAAAAATGGTCAATATTGATGAAATTTTAACATTTAATCTTTTGACTTTAAATGACGGTTGGATATGAGTTATTACTTTTTCAACTAAAATAAGTGTGTTTAAAGTCATTTCTGTGCCTGAAATTGGTCAAAATTGAAGATTTTGAGTAAGCAAAACTCTGTAAAAATGGCAATTTTGGTCACTGTGAGGGTTTAAAAAGTGGTTATTCAACATGAGGCCCGATCCAAATGACATTTTGAATCATTTTTGGTAGAGTCCAAAAAATCAATTTTCTGATGAAAAACGATGACCCCGGACCAGTCGAACGTTGAAAAAATGGTCAATATTGATGAAATTTTAATATTTAATCTTTTGACTTTAAATGACGGTTGGATGTGAGTTATTACTTTTTCAACTAAAATAAGTGTGTTTAAAGTCATTTCTGTGCCTGAAATTGGTCAAAATTGAAGATTTTGAGTAAGCAAAACTCTGTAAAAATGGCAGTTTTGGTCACTGTGAGGGTTTAAAAAGTGGTTATCAACATGAGGCCCGATCCAAATGACATTTTGAATCATTTTTGGTAGAGTCCAAAAAATCAATTTTCTGATGAAAAACGATGACCCCGGACCAGTCGAACGTTGAAAAAATGGTCAATATTGATGAAATTTTAACATTTAATCTTTTGACTTTAAATGACGGTTGGATGTGAGTTATTACTTTTTCAACTAAAATAAGTGTGTTTAAAGTCATTTCTGTGCCTGAAATTGGTCAAAATTGAAGATTTTGAGTAAGCAAAACTCTGTAAAAATGGCAATTTTGGTCACTGTGAGGGTTTAAAAAGTGGTTATTCAACATGAGGCCCGATCCAAATGACATTTTGAATCATTTTTGGTAGAGTCCAAAAAATTCATTTTCTGATGAAAAACGATGACCCCGGACCAGTCGAACGTTGAAAAAATGGTCAATATTGATGAAATTTTAATATTTAATCTTTTGACTTTAAATGACGGTTGGATGTGAGTTATTACTTTTTCAACTAAAATAAGTGTGTTTAAAGTCATTTCTGTGCCTGAAATTGGTCAAAATTGAAGATTTTGAGTAAGCAAAACTCAGTAAAAATGGCAGTTTTGGTCACTGTGAGGGTTTAAAAAGTGGTTATTCAACATGAGGCCCGATCCAAATGACATTTTGAATTATTTTTGGTAGAGTCCAAAAAATCAATTTTCTGATGAAAAACGATGACCCCGGACCAGTCGAACGTTGAAAAAATGGTCAATATTGATGAAATTTTAACATTTAATCTTTTGACTTTAAATGACGGTTGGATGTGAGTTATTACTTTTTCAACTAAAATAAGTGTGTTTAAAGTCATTTCTGTGCCTGAAATTGGTCAAAATTGAAGATTTTGAGTAAGCAAAACTCTGTAAAAATGGCAATTTTGGTCACCGTGAGGGTTTAAAAAGTGGTTATTCAACATGAGGCCCGATCCAAATGACATTTTGAATCATTTTTGGTAGAGTCCAAAAAATCAATTTTCTGATGAAAAACGATGACCCCGGACCAGTCGAACGTTGAAAAAATGGTCAATATTGATGAAATTTTAATATTTAATCTTTTGACTTTAAATGACGGTTGGATGTGAGTTATTACTTTTTCAACTAAAATAAGTGTGTTTAAAGTCATTTCTGTGCCTGAAATTGGTCAAAATTGAAGATTTTGAGTAAGCAAAACTCTGTAAAAATGCAGTTTTGGTCACTGTGAGGGTTTAAAAAGTGGTTATCAACATGAGGCCCGATCCAAATGACATTTTGAATCATTTTTGGTAGAGTCCAAAAAAATCAATTTTCTGATGAAAAACGATGACCCCGGACCAGTCGAACGTTGAAAAAATGGTCAATATTGATGAAATTTTAACATTTAATCTTTTGACTTTAAATGACGGTTGGATGTGAGTTATTACTTTTTCAACTAAAATGAGTGTGTTTAAAGTCATTTCTGTGCCTGAAATGGTCAAAATTGAAGATTTTGAGTAAGCAAAACTCTGTAAAAATGGCAATTTTGGTCACTGTGAGGGTTTAAAAAGTGGTTATTCAACATGAGGCCCGATCCAAATGACATTTTGAATCATTTTTGGTAGAGTCCAAAAAATCAATTTTCTGATGAAAAACGATGACCCCGGACCAGTCGAACGTTGAAAAAATGGTCAATATTGATGAAATTTTAATATTTAATCTTTTCACTTTAAATGACGGTTGGATGTGAGTTATTACTTTTTCAACTAAAATAAGTGTGTTTAAAGTCATTTCTGTGCCTGAAATTGGTCAAATTGAAGATTTTGAGTAAGCAAAACTCTGTAAAAATGGCAATTTTGGTCACTGTGAGGGTTTAAAAAGTGGTTATTCAACATGAGGCCCGATCCAAATGACATTTTGAATCATTTTTGGTAGAGTCCAAAAAATCAATTTTCTGATGAAAAACGATGACCCCGGACCAGTCGAACGTTCAAAAAATGGTCAATATTGATGAAATTTTAACATTTAATCTTTTGACTTTAAATGACGGTTGGATGTCAGTTATTACTTTTTCAACTAAAATAAGTGTGTTTAAAGTCATTTCTGTGCCTGAAATTGGTCAAAATTGAAGATTTTGAGTAAGCAAAACTCTGTAAAAATGGCAATTTTGGTCACTGTGAGGGTTTAAAAAGTGGTTATTCAACATGAGGCCCGATCCAAATGACATTTTGAATCATTTTTGGTAGAGTCCAAAAAATCAATTTTCTGATGAAAAACGATGACCCCGGACCAGTCGAACGTTGAAAAAATTGTCAATATTGATGAAATTTTAACATTTAATCTTTTGACTTTAAATGACGGTTGGATGTGAGTTATTACTTTTTCAACTAAAATAAGTGTATTTAAAGTCATTTCTGTGCCTGAAATTGGTCAAAATTGAAGATTTTGAGTAAGCAAAACTCTGTAAAAATGGCAATTTTGGTCACTGTGAGGGTTTAAAAAGTGGTTATTCAACATGAGGCCCGATCCAAATGACATTTTGAATCATTTTTGGTAGAGTCCAAAAAATCAATTTTCTGATGAAAAACGATGACCCCGGACCAGTCGAACGTTGAAAAAATGGTCAATATTGATGAAATTTTAACATTTAATCTTTTGACTTTAAATGACGGTTGGATGTGAGTTATTACTTTTTCAACTAAAATAAGTGTGTTTAAAGTCATTTCTGTGCCTGAAATTGGTCAAAATTGAAGATTTTGAGTAAGCAAAACTCTGTAAAAATGGCAATTTTGGTCACTGTGAGGGTTTAAAAAGTGGTTATTCAACATGAGGCCCGATCCAAATGACATTTTGAATCATTTTTGGTAGAGTCCAAAAAATCAATTTTCTGATGAAAAACGATGACCCCGGACCAGTCGAACGTTGAAAAAATGGTCATTATTGATGAAATTTTAATATTTAATCTTTTGACTTTAAATGACGGTTGGATGTGAGTTATTACTTTTTCAACTAAAATAAGTGTGTTTAAAGTCATTTCTGTGCCTGAAATTGGTCAAAATTGAAGATTTTGAGTAAGCAAAACTCTGTAAAAATTGCAGTTTTGGTCACTGTGAGGGTTTAAAAAGTGGTTATTCAACATGAGGCCCGATCCAAATGACATTTTGAATCATTTTTGGTAGAGTCCAAAAAATCAATTTTCTGATGAAAAACGATGACCCCGGACCAGTCGAACGTTGAAAAAATGGTCAATATTGATGAAATTTTAACATTTAATCTTTTGACTTTAAATGACGGTTGAATGTGAGTTATTACTTTTTCAACTAAAATAAGTGTGTTTAAAGTCATTTCTGTGCCTGAAATTGGTCAAAATTGAAGATTTTGAGTAAGCAGAACTCTGTAAAAATGGCAGCTTTGGTCACTGTGAGGGTTTAAAAAGTGGTTATTCAACATGAGGCCTGATCCAAATGACATTTTGAATCATTTTTGGTAGAGTCCAAAAAATCAATTTTCTGATGAAAAGCGATGACCCCGGACCAGTCGAACGTTGAAAAAATGGTCAATATTGATGAAATTTTAACATTTAATCTTTTGACTTTAAATGACGGTTGGATGTGAGTTATTACTTTTTCAACTAAAATAAGTGTGTTTAAAGTCATTTCTGTGCCTGAAATTGGTCAAAATTGAAGATTTTGAGTAAGCAAAACTCTGTAAAAATGGCAATTTTGGTCACTGTGAGGGTTTAAAAAGTGGTTATTCAACATGAGGCCCGATCCAAATGACATTTTGAATTATTTTTGGTAGAGTCCAAAAAATCAATTTTCTGATGAAAAACGATGACCCCGGACCAGTCGAACGTTGAAAAAATGGTCAATATTGATGAAATTTTAACATTTAATCTTTTGACTTTAAATGACGGTTGGATGTGAGTTATTACTTTTTCAACTAAAATAAGTGTGTTTAAAGTCATTTCTGTGCCTGAAATTGGTCAAAATTGAAGATTTTGAGTAAGCAAAACTCTGTAAAAATGGCAATTTTGGTCACCGTGAGGGTTTAAAAAGTGGTTATTCAACATGAGGCCCGATCCAAATGACATTTTGAATCATTTTTGGTAGAGTCCAAAAAATCAATTTTCTGATGAAAAACGATGACCCCGGACCAGTCGAACGTTGAAAAAATGGTCAATATTGATGAAATTTTAATATTTAATCTTTTGACTTTAAATGACGGTTGGATGTGAGTTATTACTTTTTCAACTAAAATAAGTGTGTTTAAAGTCATTTCTGTGCCTGAAATTGGTCAAAATTGAAGATTTTGAGTAAGCAAAACTCTGTAAAAATGCAGTTTTGGTCACTGTGAGGGTTTAAAAAGTGGTTATCAACATGAGGCCCGATCCAAATGACATTTTGAATCATTTTTGGTAGAGTCCAAAAAAATCAATTTTCTGATGAAAAACGATGACCCCGGACCAGTCGAACGTTGAAAAAATGGTCAATATTGATGAAATTTTAACATTTAATCTTTTGACTTTAAATGACGGTTGGATGTGAGTTATTACTTTTTCAACTAAAATGAGTGTGTTTAAAGTCATTTCTGTGCCTGAAATGGTCAAAATTGAAGATTTTGAGTAAGCAAAACTCTGTAAAAATGGCAATTTTGGTCACTGTGAGGGTTTAAAAAGTGGTTATTCAACATGAGGCCCGATCCAAATGACATTTTGAATCATTTTTGGTAGAGTCCAAAAAATCAATTTTCTGATGAAAAACGATGACCCCGGACCAGTCGAACGTTGAAAAAATGGTCAATATTGATGAAATTTTAATATTTAATCTTTTCACTTTAAATGACGGTTGGATGTGAGTTATTACTTTTTCAACTAAAATAAGTGTGTTTAAAGTCATTTCTGTGCCTGAAATTGGTCAAATTGAAGATTTTGAGTAAGCAAAACTCTGTAAAAATGGCAATTTTGGTCACTGTGAGGGTTTAAAAAGTGGTTATTCAACATGAGGCCCGATCCAAATGACATTTTGAATCATTTTTGGTAGAGTCCAAAAAATCAATTTTCTGATGAAAAACGATGACCCCGGACCAGTCGAACGTTCAAAAAATGGTCAATATTGATGAAATTTTAACATTTAATCTTTTGACTTTAAATGACGGTTGGATGTCAGTTATTACTTTTTCAACTAAAATAAGTGTGTTTAAAGTCATTTCTGTGCCTGAAATTGGTCAAAATTGAAGATTTTGAGTAAGCAAAACTCTGTAAAAATGGCAATTTTGGTCACTGTGAGGGTTTAAAAAGTGGTTATTCAACATGAGGCCCGATCCAAATGACATTTTGAATCATTTTTGGTAGAGTCCAAAAAATCAATTTTCTGATGAAAAACGATGACCCCGGACCAGTCGAACGTTGAAAAAATTGTCAATATTGATGAAATTTTAACATTTAATCTTTTGACTTTAAATGACGGTTGGATGTGAGTTATTACTTTTTCAACTAAAATAAGTGTATTTAAAGTCATTTCTGTGCCTGAAATTGGTCAAAATTGAAGATTTTGAGTAAGCAAAACTCTGTAAAAATGGCAATTTTGGTCACTGTGAGGGTTTAAAAAGTGGTTATTCAACATGAGGCCCGATCCAAATGACATTTTGAATCATTTTTGGTAGAGTCCAAAAAATCAATTTTCTGATGAAAAACGATGACCCCGGACCAGTCGAACGTTGAAAAAATGGTCAATATTGATGAAATTTTAACATTTAATCTTTTGACTTTAAATGACGGTTGGATGTGAGTTATTACTTTTTCAACTAAAATAAGTGTGTTTAAAGTCATTTCTGTGCCTGAAATTGGTCAAAATTGAAGATTTTGAGTAAGCAAAACTCTGTAAAAATGGCAATTTTGGTCACTGTGAGGGTTTAAAAAGTGGTTATTCAACATGAGGCCCGATCCAAATGACATTTTGAATCATTTTTGGTAGAGTCCAAAAAATCAATTTTCTGATGAAAAACGATGACCCCGGACCAGTCGAACGTTGAAAAAATGGTCATTATTGATGAAATTTTAATATTTAATCTTTTGACTTTAAATGACGGTTGGATGTGAGTTATTACTTTTTCAACTAAAATAAGTGTGTTTAAAGTCATTTCTGTGCCTGAAATTGGTCAAAATTGAAGATTTTGAGTAAGCAAAACTCTGTAAAAATTGCAGTTTTGGTCACTGTGAGGGTTTAAAAAGTGGTTATTCAACATGAGGCCCGATCCAAATGACATTTTGAATCATTTTTGGTAGAGTCCAAAAAATCAATTTTCTGATGAAAAACGATGACCCCGGACCAGTCGAACGTTGAAAAAATGGTCAATATTGATGAAATTTTAACATTTAATCTTTTGACTTTAAATGACGGTTGAATGTGAGTTATTACTTTTTCAACTAAAATAAGTGTGTTTAAAGTCATTTCTGTGCCTGAAATTGGTCAAAATTGAAGATTTTGAGTAAGCAGAACTCTGTAAAAATGGCAGCTTTGGTCACTGTGAGGGTTTAAAAAGTGGTTATTCAACATGAGGCCTGATCCAAATGACATTTTGAATCATTTTTGGTAGAGTCCAAAAAATCAATTTTCTGATGAAAAGCGATGACCCCGGACCAGTCGAACGTTGAAAAAATGGTCAATATTGATGAAATTTTAACATTTAATCTTTTGACTTTAAATGACGGTTGGATGTGAGTTATTACTTTTTCAACTAAAATAAGTGTGTTTAAAGTCATTTCTGTGCCTGAAATTGGTCAAAATTGAAGATTTTGAGTAAGCAAAACTCTGTAAAAATGGCAGTTTTGGTCACTGTGAGGGTTTAAAAAGTGGTTATTCAACATGAGGCCTGATCCAAATGACATTTTGAATCATTTTTGGTAGAGTCCAAAAAATCCATTTTCTGATGAAAAACGATGACCCCGGACCAGTCGAACGTTGAAAAAATGGTCAATATTGATGAAATTTTAACATTTAATCTTTTGACTTTAAATGACGGTTGGATGTCAGTTATTACTTTTTCAACTAAAATAAGTGTGTTTAAAGTCATTTCTGTGCCTGAAATTGGTCAAAATTGAAGATTTTGAGTAAGCAAAACTCTGTAAAAATGGCAGTTTTGGTCACTGTGAGGGTTTAAAACGTGGTTATTCAACATGAGGCCCGATCCAAATGACATTTTGAATCATTTTTGGTAGAGTCCAAAAAATCAATTTTCTGATGAAAAACAATGACCCCGGACCAGTCGAACGTTGAAAAAATGGTCAATATTGATGAAATTTTAACATTTAATCTTTAGACTTTAAATGACGGTTGGATGTCAGTTATTACTTTTTCAACTAAAATAAGTGTGTTTAAAGTCATTTCTGTGCCTGAAATTGGTCAAAATTGAAGATTTTGAGTAAGCAAAACTCTGTAAAAATGGCAATTTTGGTCACTGTGAGGGTTTAAAAAGTGGTTATTCAACATGAGGCCCGATCCAAATGACATTTTGAATCATTTTTGGTAGAGTCCAAAAAATCCATTTTCTGATGAAAAACGATGACCCCGGACCAGTCGAACGTTGAAAAAATGGTCAATATTGATGAAATTTTAACATTTAATCTTTTGACTTTAAATGACGGTTGGATGTGAGTTATTACTTTTTCAACTAAAATAAGTGTGTTTAAAGTCATTTCTGTGCCTGAAATTGGTCAAAATTGAAGATTTTGAGTAAGCAAAACTCTGTAAAAATGGCAATTTTGGTCACTGTGAGGGTTTAAAAAGTGGTTATTCAACATGAGGCCCGATCCAAATGACATTTTGAATCATTTTTGGTAGAGTCCCAAAAATCAATTTTCTGATGAAAAACGATGACCCCGGACCAGTCGAACGTTGAAAAAATGGTCAATATTGATGAAATTTTAACATTTAATCTTTTGACTTTAAATGATGGTTGGATGTGAGTTATTACTTTTTCAACTAAAATAAGTGTGTTTAAAGTCATTTCTGTGCCTGAAATTGGTCAAATTGAAGATTTTGAGTAAGCAAAACTCTGTAAAAATGGCAATTTTGGTCACTGTGAGGGTTTAAAAAGTGGTTATTCAACATGAGGCCCGATCCAAATGACAATTTTGAATCATTTTTGGTAGAGTCCAAAAAATCAATTTTCTGATGAAAAATGATGACCCCGGACCAGTCGAACGTTGAAAAAATTGTCAATATTGATGAAATTTTAACATTTAATCTTTTGACTTTAAATGACGGATGGATGTGAGTTATTACTTTTTCAACTAAAATAAGTGTATTTAAAGTCATTTCTGTGCCTGAAATTGGTCAAAATTGAAGATTTTGAGTAAGCAAAACTCTGTAAAAATGGCAATTTTGGTCACTGTGAGGGTTTAAAAAGTGGTTATTCAACATGAGGCCCGATCCAAATGACATTTTGAATCATTTTTGGTAGAGTCCAAAAAATCAATTTTCTGATGAAAAACGATGACCCCGGACCAGTCGAACGTTGAAAAAATGGTCAATAATGATGAAATTTTAACATTTAATCTTTTGACTTTAAATGACGGTTGGATGTGAGTTATTACTTTTTCAACTAAAATAAGTGTGTTTAAAGTCATTTCTGTGCCTGAAATTGGTCAAAATTGAAGATTTTGAGTAAGCAAAACTCTGTAAAAATGGCAATTTTGGTCACTGTGAGGGTTTAAAAAGTGGTTATTCAACATGAGGCCCGATCCAAATGACAATTTTGAATCATTTTTGGTAGAGTCCAAAAAATCAATTTTCTGATGAAAAATGATGACCCCGGACCAGTCGAACGTTCAAAAAATGGTCAATATTGATGAAATTTTAACATTTAATCTTTTGACTTTAAATGACGGTTGGATGTGAGTTATTACTTTTTCAACTAAAATAAGTGTGTTTAAAGTCATTTCTGTGCCTGAAATTGGTCAAAATTGAAGATTTTGAGTAAGCAAAACTCTGTAAAAATGGCAATTTTGGTCACTGTGAGGGTTTAAAAAGTGGTTATTCAACATGAGGCCCGATCCAAATGACATTTTGAATCATTTTTGGTAGAGTCCAAAAAATCCATTTTCTGATGAAAAACGATGACCCCGGACCAGTCGAACGTTGAAAAAATTGTCAATATTGATGAAATTTTAACATTTAATCTTTTGACTTTAAATGACGGTTGGATGTGAGTTATTACTTTTTCAACTAAAATAAGTGTATTTAAAGTCATTTCTGTGCCTGAAATTGGTCAAAATTGAAGATTTTGAGTAAGCAAAACTCTGTAAAAATGGCAATTTTGGTCACTGTGAGGGTTTAAAAAGTGGTTATTCAACATGAGGCCCGATCCAAATGACATTTTGAATCATTTTTGGTAGAGTCCAAAAAATTCATTTTCTGATGAAAAACGATGACCCCGGACCAGTCGAACGTTGAAAAAATGGTCAATATTGATGAAATTTTAATATTTAATCTTTTGACTTTAAATGACGGTTGGATGTGAGTTATTACTTTTTCAACTAAAATAAGTGTGTTTAAAGTCATTTCTGTGCCTGAAATTGGTCAAAATTGAAGATTTTGAGTAAGCAAAACTCAGTAAAAATGGCAGTTTTGGTCACTGTGAGGGTTTAAAAAGTGGTTATTCAACATGAGGCCCGATCCAAATGACATTTTGAATTATTTTTGGTAGAGTCCAAAAAATCAATTTTCTGATGAAAAACGATGACCCCGGACCAGTCGAACGTTGAAAAAATGGTCAATATTGATGAAATTTTAACATTTAATCTTTTGACTTTAAATGACGGTTGGATGTGAGTTATTACTTTTTCAACTAAAATAAGTGTGTTTAAAGTCATTTCTGTGCCTGAAATTGGTCAAAATTGAAGATTTTGAGTAAGCAAAACTCTGTAAAAATGGCAATTTTGGTCACCGTGAGGGTTTAAAAAGTGGTTATTCAACATGAGGCCCGATCCAAATGACATTTTGAATCATTTTTGGTAGAGTCCAAAAAATCAATTTTCTGATGAAAAACGATGACCCCGGACCAGTCGAACGTTGAAAAAATGGTCAATATTGATGAAATTTTAATATTTAATCTTTTGACTTTAAATGACGGTTGGATGTGAGTTATTACTTTTTCAACTAAAATAAGTGTGTTTAAAGTCATTTCTGTGCCTGAAATTGGTCAAAATTGAAGATTTTGAGTAAGCAAAACTCTGTAAAAATGCAGTTTTGGTCACTGTGAGGGTTTAAAAAGTGGTTATCAACATGAGGCCCGATCCAAATGACATTTTGAATCATTTTTGGTAGAGTCCAAAAAAATCAATTTTCTGATGAAAAACGATGACCCCGGACCAGTCGAACGTTGAAAAAATGGTCAATATTGATGAAATTTTAACATTTAATCTTTTGACTTTAAATGACGGTTGGATGTGAGTTATTACTTTTTCAACTAAAATGAGTGTGTTTAAAGTCATTTCTGTGCCTGAAATGGTCAAAATTGAAGATTTTGAGTAAGCAAAACTCTGTAAAAATGGCAATTTTGGTCACTGTGAGGGTTTAAAAAGTGGTTATTCAACATGAGGCCCGATCCAAATGACATTTTGAATCATTTTTGGTAGAGTCCAAAAAATCAATTTTCTGATGAAAAACGATGACCCCGGACCAGTCGAACGTTGAAAAAATGGTCAATATTGATGAAATTTTAATATTTAATCTTTTCACTTTAAATGACGGTTGGATGTGAGTTATTACTTTTTCAACTAAAATAAGTGTGTTTAAAGTCATTTCTGTGCCTGAAATTGGTCAAATTGAAGATTTTGAGTAAGCAAAACTCTGTAAAAATGGCAATTTTGGTCACTGTGAGGGTTTAAAAAGTGGTTATTCAACATGAGGCCCGATCCAAATGACATTTTGAATCATTTTTGGTAGAGTCCAAAAAATCAATTTTCTGATGAAAAACGATGACCCCGGACCAGTCGAACGTTCAAAAAATGGTCAATATTGATGAAATTTTAACATTTAATCTTTTGACTTTAAATGACGGTTGGATGTCAGTTATTACTTTTTCAACTAAAATAAGTGTGTTTAAAGTCATTTCTGTGCCTGAAATTGGTCAAAATTGAAGATTTTGAGTAAGCAAAACTCTGTAAAAATGGCAATTTTGGTCACTGTGAGGGTTTAAAAAGTGGTTATTCAACATGAGGCCCGATCCAAATGACATTTTGAATCATTTTTGGTAGAGTCCAAAAAATCAATTTTCTGATGAAAAACGATGACCCCGGACCAGTCGAACGTTGAAAAAATTGTCAATATTGATGAAATTTTAACATTTAATCTTTTGACTTTAAATGACGGTTGGATGTGAGTTATTACTTTTTCAACTAAAATAAGTGTATTTAAAGTCATTTCTGTGCCTGAAATTGGTCAAAATTGAAGATTTTGAGTAAGCAAAACTCTGTAAAAATGGCAATTTTGGTCACTGTGAGGGTTTAAAAAGTGGTTATTCAACATGAGGCCCGATCCAAATGACATTTTGAATCATTTTTGGTAGAGTCCAAAAAATCAATTTTCTGATGAAAAACGATGACCCCGGACCAGTCGAACGTTGAAAAAATGGTCAATATTGATGAAATTTTAACATTTAATCTTTTGACTTTAAATGACGGTTGGATGTGAGTTATTACTTTTTCAACTAAAATAAGTGTGTTTAAAGTCATTTCTGTGCCTGAAATTGGTCAAAATTGAAGATTTTGAGTAAGCAAAACTCTGTAAAAATGGCAATTTTGGTCACTGTGAGGGTTTAAAAAGTGGTTATTCAACATGAGGCCCGATCCAAATGACATTTTGAATCATTTTTGGTAGAGTCCAAAAAATCAATTTTCTGATGAAAAACGATGACCCCGGACCAGTCGAACGTTGAAAAAATGGTCATTATTGATGAAATTTTAATATTTAATCTTTTGACTTTAAATGACGGTTGGATGTGAGTTATTACTTTTTCAACTAAAATAAGTGTGTTTAAAGTCATTTCTGTGCCTGAAATTGGTCAAAATTGAAGATTTTGAGTAAGCAAAACTCTGTAAAAATTGCAGTTTTGGTCACTGTGAGGGTTTAAAAAGTGGTTATTCAACATGAGGCCCGATCCAAATGACATTTTGAATCATTTTTGGTAGAGTCCAAAAAATCAATTTTCTGATGAAAAACGATGACCCCGGACCAGTCGAACGTTGAAAAAATGGTCAATATTGATGAAATTTTAACATTTAATCTTTTGACTTTAAATGACGGTTGAATGTGAGTTATTACTTTTTCAACTAAAATAAGTGTGTTTAAAGTCATTTCTGTGCCTGAAATTGGTCAAAATTGAAGATTTTGAGTAAGCAGAACTCTGTAAAAATGGCAGCTTTGGTCACTGTGAGGGTTTAAAAAGTGGTTATTCAACATGAGGCCTGATCCAAATGACATTTTGAATCATTTTTGGTAGAGTCCAAAAAATCAATTTTCTGATGAAAAGCGATGACCCCGGACCAGTCGAACGTTGAAAAAATGGTCAATATTGATGAAATTTTAACATTTAATCTTTTGACTTTAAATGACGGTTGGATGTGAGTTATTACTTTTTCAACTAAAATAAGTGTGTTTAAAGTCATTTCTGTGCCTGAAATTGGTCAAAATTGAAGATTTTGAGTAAGCAAAACTCTGTAAAAATGGCAGTTTTGGTCACTGTGAGGGTTTAAAAAGTGGTTATTCAACATGAGGCCTGATCCAAATGACATTTTGAATCATTTTTGGTAGAGTCCAAAAAATCCATTTTCTGATGAAAAACGATGACCCCGGACCAGTCGAACGTTGAAAAAATGGTCAATATTGATGAAATTTTAACATTTAATCTTTTGACTTTAAATGACGGTTGGATGTCAGTTATTACTTTTTCAACTAAAATAAGTGTGTTTAAAGTCATTTCTGTGCCTGAAATTGGTCAAAATTGAAGATTTTGAGTAAGCAAAACTCTGTAAAAATGGCAGTTTTGGTCACTGTGAGGGTTTAAAACGTGGTTATTCAACATGAGGCCCGATCCAAATGACATTTTGAATCATTTTTGGTAGAGTCCAAAAAATCAATTTTCTGATGAAAAACAATGACCCCGGACCAGTCGAACGTTGAAAAAATGGTCAATATTGATGAAATTTTAACATTTAATCTTTTGACTTTAAATGACGGTTGGATGTCAGTTATTACTTTTTCAACTAAAATAAGTGTGTTTAAAGTCATTTCTGTGCCTGAAATTGGTCAAAATTGAAGATTTTGAGTAAGCAAAACTCTGTAAAAATGGCAATTTTGGTCACTGTGAGGGTTTAAAAAGTGGTTATTCAACATGAGGCCCGATCCAAATGACATTTTGAATCATTTTTGGTAGAGTCCAAAAAATCCATTTTCTGATGAAAAACGATGACCCCGGACCAGTCGAACGTTGAAAAAATGGTCAATATTGATGAAATTTTAACATTTAATCTTTTGACTTTAAATGACGGTTGGATGTGAGTTATTACTTTTTCAACTAAAATAAGTGTGTTTAAAGTCATTTCTGTGCCTGAAATTGGTCAAAATTGAAGATTTTGAGTAAGCAAAACTCTGTAAAAATGGCAATTTTGGTCACTGTGAGGGTTTAAAAAGTGGTTATTCAACATGAGGCCCGATCCAAATGACATTTTGAATCATTTTTGGTAGAGTCCCAAAAATCAATTTTCTGATGAAAAACGATGACCCCGGACCAGTCGAACGTTGAAAAAATGGTCAATATTGATGAAATTTTAACATTTAATCTTTTGACTTTAAATGATGGTTGGATGTGAGTTATTACTTTTTCAACTAAAATAAGTGTGTTTAAAGTCATTTCTGTGCCTGAAATTGGTCAAATTGAAGATTTTGAGTAAGCAAAACTCTGTAAAAATGGCAATTTTGGTCACTGTGAGGGTTTAAAAAGTGGTTATTCAACATGAGGCCCGATCCAAATGACAATTTTGAATCATTTTTGGTAGAGTCCAAAAAATCAATTTTCTGATGAAAAATGATGACCCCGGACCAGTCGAACGTTGAAAAAATTGTCAATATTGATGAAATTTTAACATTTAATCTTTTGACTTTAAATGACGGATGGATGTGAGTTATTACTTTTTCAACTAAAATAAGTGTATTTAAAGTCATTTCTGTGCCTGAAATTGGTCAAAATTGAAGATTTTGAGTAAGCAAAACTCTGTAAAAATGGCAATTTTGGTCACTGTGAGGGTTTAAAAAGTGGTTATTCAACATGAGGCCCGATCCAAATGACATTTTGAATCATTTTTGGTAGAGTCCAAAAAATCAATTTTCTGATGAAAAACGATGACCCCGGACCAGTCGAACGTTGAAAAAATGGTCAATAATGATGAAATTTTAACATTTAATCTTTTGACTTTAAATGACGGTTGGATGTGAGTTATTACTTTTTCAACTAAAATAAGTGTGTTTAAAGTCATTTCTGTGCCTGAAATTGGTCAAAATTGAAGATTTTGAGTAAGCAAAACTCTGTAAAAATGGCAATTTTGGTCACTGTGAGGGTTTAAAAAGTGGTTATTCAACATGAGGCCCGATCCAAATGACAATTTTGAATCATTTTTGGTAGAGTCCAAAAAATCAATTTTCTGATGAAAAATGATGACCCCGGACCAGTCGAACGTTCAAAAAATGGTCAATATTGATGAAATTTTAACATTTAATCTTTTGACTTTAAATGACGGTTGGATGTGAGTTATTACTTTTTCAACTAAAATAAGTGTGTTTAAAGTCATTTCTGTGCCTGAAATTGGTCAAAATTGAAGATTTTGAGTAAGCAAAACTCTGTAAAAATGGCAATTTTGGTCACTGTGAGGGTTTAAAAAGTGGTTATTCAACATGAGGCCCGATCCAAATGACATTTTGAATCATTTTTGGTAGAGTCCAAAAAATCCATTTTCTGATGAAAAACGATGACCCCGGACCAGTCGAACGTTGAAAAAATTGTCAATATTGATGAAATTTTAACATTTAATCTTTTGACTTTAAATGACGGTTGGATGTGAGTTATTACTTTTTCAACTAAAATAAGTGTATTTAAAGTCATTTCTGTGCCTGAAATTGGTCAAAATTGAAGATTTTGAGTAAGCAAAACTCTGTAAAAATGGCAATTTTGGTCACTGTGAGGGTTTAAAAAGTGGTTATTCAACATGAGGCCCGATCCAAATGACATTTTGAATCATTTTTGGTAGAGTCCAAAAAATCAATTTTCTGATGAAAAACGATGACCCCGGACCAGTCGAACGTTGAAAAAATGGTCAATAATGATGAAATTTTAACATTTAATCTTTTGACTTTAAATGACGGTTGGATGTGAGTTATTACTTTTTCAACTAAAATAAGTGTGTTTAAAGTCATTTCTGTGCCTGAAATTGGTCAAAATTGAAGATTTTGAGTAAGCAAAACTCTGTAAAAATGGCAATTTTGGTCACTGTGAGGGTTTAAAAAGTGGTTATTCAACATGAGGCCCGATCCAAATGACATTTTGAATCATTTTTGGTAGAGTCCAAAAAATCAATTTTCTGATGAAAAACGATGACCCCGGACCAGTCGAACGTTGAAAAAATGGTCAATATTGATGAAATTTTAATATTTAATCTTTTGACTTTAAATGACGGTTGGATGTGAGTTATTACTTTTTCAACTAAAATAAGTGTGTTTAAAGTCATTTCTGTGCCTGAAATTGGTCAAAATTGAAGATTTTGAGTAAGCAAAACTCTGTAAAAATGGCAGTTTTGGTCACTGTGAGGGTTTAAAAAGTGGTTATCAACATGAGGCCCGATCCAAATGACATTTTGAATCATTTTTGGTAGAGTCCAAAAAATCAATTTTCTGATGAAAAACGATGACCCCGGACCAGTCGAACGTTGAAAAAATGGTCAATATTGATGAAATTTTAACATTTAATCTTTTGACTTTAAATGATGGTTGGATGTGAGTTATTACTTTTTCAACTAAAATAAGTGTGTTTAAAGTCATTTCTGTGCCTGAAATTGGTCAAATTGAAGATTTTGAGTAAGCAAAACTCTGTAAAAATGGCAATTTTGGTCACTGTGAGGGTTTAAAAAGTGGTTATTCAACATGAGGCCCGATCCAAATGACAATTTTGAATCATTTTTGGTAGAGTCCAAAAAATCAATTTTCTGATGAAAAATGATGACCCCGGACCAGTCGAACGTTGAAAAAATGGTCAATATTGATGAAATTTTAACATTTAATCTTTTGACTTTAAATGACGGTTGGATGTGAGTTATTACTTTTTCAACTAAAATAAGTGTGTTTAAAGTCATTTCTGTGCCTGAAATTGGTCAAAATTGAAGATTTTGAGTAAGCAAAACTCTGTAAAAATGGCAATTTTGGTCACTGTGAGGGTTTAAAAAGTGGTTATTCAACATGAGGCCCGATCCAAATGACATTTTGAATCATTTTTGGTAGAGTCCAAAAAATCCATTTTCTGATGAAAAACGATGACCCCGGACCAGTCGAACGTTGAAAAAATTGTCAATATTGATGAAATTTTAACATTTAATCTTTTGACTTTAAATGACGGTTGGATGTGAGTTATTACTTTTTCAACTAAAATAAGTGTATTTAAAGTCATTTCTGTGCCTGAAATTGGTCAAAATTGAAGATTTTGAGTAAGCAAAACTCTGTAAAAATGGCAATTTTGGTCACTGTGAGGGTTTAAAAAGTGGTTATTCAACATGAGGCCCGATCCAAATGACATTTTGAATCATTTTTGGTAGAGTCCAAAAAATCAATTTTCTGATGAAAAACGATGACCCCGGACCAGTCGAACGTTGAAAAAATGGTCAATATTGATGAAATTTTAACATTTAATCTTTTGACTTTAAATGACGGTTGGATGTGAGTTATTACTTTTTCAACTAAAATAAGTGTGTTTAAAGTCATTTCTGTGCCTGAAATTGGTCAAAATTGAAGATTTTGAGTAAGCAAAACTCTGTAAAAATGGCAATTTTGGTCACTGTGAGGGTTTAAAAAGTGGTTATTCAACATGAGGCCCGATCCAAATGACATTTTGAATCATTTTTGGTAGAGTCCAAAAAATCAATTTTCTGATGAAAAACGATGACCCCGGACCAGTCGAACGTTGAAAAAATGGTCAATATTGATGAAATTTTAATATTTAATCTTTTGACTTTAAATGACGGTTGGATGTGAGTTATTACTTTTTCAACTAAAATAAGTGTGTTTAAAGTCATTTCTGTGCCTGAAATTGGTCAAAATTTAAGATTTTGAGTAAGCAAAACTCAGTAAAAATGGCAGTTTTGGTCACTGTGAGGGTTTAAAAAGTGGTTATTCAACATGAGGCCCGATCCAAATGACATTTTGAATTATTTTTGGTAGAGTCCAAAAAATCAATTTTCTGATGAAAAACGATGACCCCGGACCAGTCGAACGTTGAAAAAATGGTCAATATTGATGAAATTTTAACATTTAATCTTTTGACTTTAAATGACGGTTGGATGTGAGTTATTACTTTTTCAACTAAAATAAGTGTGTTTAAAGTCATTTCTGTGCCTGAAATTGGTCAAAATTGAAGATTTTGAGTAAGCAAAACTCTGTAAAAATGGCAATTTTGGTCACCGTGAGGGTTTAAAAAGTGGTTATTCAACATGAGGCCCGATCCAAATGACATTTTGAATCATTTTTGGTAGAGTCCAAAAAATCAATTTTCTGATGAAAAACGATGATTGGACCAGTCGAACGTTGAAAAAATGGTCAATATTGATGAAATTTTAATATTTAATCTTTTGACTTTAAATGACGGTTGGATGTGAGTTATTACTTTTTCAACTAAAATAAGTGTGTTTAAAGTCATTTCTGTGCCTGAAATTGGTCAAAATTTAAGATTTTGAGTAAGCAAAACTCTGTAAAAATTGCAGTTTTGGTCACTGTGAGGGTTTAAAAAGTGGTTATCAACATGAGGCCCGATCCAAATGACATTTTGAATCATTTTTGGTAGAGTCCAAAAAAATCAATTTTCTGATGAAAAACGATGACCCCGGACCAGTCGAACGTTGAAAAAATGGTCAATATTGATGAAATTTTAACATTTAATCTTTTGACTTTAAATGACGGTTGGATGTGAGTTATTACTTTTTCAACTAAAATAAGTGTGTTTAAAGTCATTTCTGTGCCTGAAATTGGTCAAAATTGAAGATTTTGAGTAAGCAAAACTCTGTAAAAATGGCAATTTTGGTCACTGTGAGGGTTTAAAAAGTGGTTATTCAACATGAGGCCCGATCCAAATGACATTTTGAATCATTTTTGGTAGAGTCCAAAAAATCCATTTTCTGATGAAAAACGATGACCCCGGACCAGTCGAACGTTGAAAAAATTGTCAATATTGATGAAATTTTAACATTTAATCTTTTGACTTTAAATGACGGTTGGATGTGAGTTATTACTTTTTCAACTAAAATAAGTGTATTTAAAGTCATTTCTGTGCCTGAAATTGGTCAAAATTGAAGATTTTGAGTAAGCAAAACTCTATAAAAATGGCAATTTTGGTCACTGTGAGGGTTTAAAAAGTGGTTATTCAACATGAGGCCCGATCCAAATGACATTTTGAATCATTTTTGGTAGAGTCCAAAAAATCAATTTTCTGATGAAAAACGATGACCCCGGACCAGTCGAACGTTGAAAAAATGGTCAATATTGATTAAATTTTAACATTTAATCTTTTGACTTTAAATGACGGTTGGATGTGAGTTATTACTTTTTCAACTAAAATAAGTGTGTTTAAAGTCATTTCTGTGCCTGAAATTGGTCAAAATTAAAGATTTTGAGTAAGCAAAACTCTGTAAAAATGGCAATTTTGGTCACTGTGAGGGTTTAAAAAGTGGTTATTCAACATGAGGCCCGATCCAAATGACATTTTGAATCATTTTTGGTAGAGTCCAAAAAATCCATTTTCTGATGAAAAACCATGACCCCGGACCAGTCGAACGTTGAAAAAATGGTCAATATTGATGAAATTTTAACATTTAATCTTTTGACTTTAAATGACGGTTGGATGTGAGTTATTACTTTTTCAACTAAAATAAGTGTGTTTAAAGTCATTTCTGTGCCTGAAATTGGTCAAAATTGAAGATTTTGAGTAAGCAAAACTCTGTGAAAATGGCAATTTTGGTCATTGTGAGGGTTTAAAAAGTGGTTATTCAACATGAGGCCCGATCCAAATGACATTTTGAATCATTTTTGGTAGAGTCCAAAAAATCAATTTTCTGATGAAAAACGATGACCCCGGACCAGTCGAACGTTGAAAAAATGGTCAATATTGATGAAATTTTAATATTTAATCTTTTGACTTTAAATGACGGTTGGATGTGAGTTATTACTTTTTCAACTAAAATAAGTGTGTTTAAAGTCATTTCTGTGCCTGAAATTGGTCAAAATTGAAGATTTTGAGTAAGCAAAACTCTGTAAAAATTGCAGTTTTGGTCACTGTGAGGGTTTAAAAAGTGGTTATTCAACATGAGGCCCGATCCAAATGACATTTTGAATCATTTTTGGTAGAGTCCAAAAAATCAATTTTCTGATGAAAAACGATGACCCCGGACCAGTCGAACGTTGAAAAAATGGTCAATATTGATGAAATTTTAACATTTAATCTTTTGACTTTAAATGACGGTTGGATGTGAGTTATTACTTTTTCAACTAAAATAAGTGTGTTTAAAGTCATTTCTGTGCCTGAAATTGGTCAAAATTGAAGATTTTGAGTAAGCAAAACTCTGTAAAAATGGCAGTTTTGGTCACTGTGAGGGTTTAAAACGTGGTTATTCAACATGAGGCCCGATCCGAATGACATTTTGAATCATTTTTGGTAGAGTCCAAAAAATCAATTTTCTGATGAAAAACAATGACCCCGGACCAGTCGAACGTTGAAAAAATGGTCAATATTGATGAAATTTTAACATTTAATCTTTTGACTTTAAATGACGGTTGGATGTCAGTTATTACTTTTTCAACTAAAATAAGAGTGTTTAAAGTCATTTCTGTGCCTGAAATTGGTCAAAATTGAAGATTTTGAGTAAGCAAAACTCTGTAAAAATGGCAATTTTGGTCACTGTGAGGGTTTAAAAAGTGGTTATTCAACATGAGGCCCGATCCAAATGACATTTTGAATCATTTTTGGTAGAGTCCAAAAAATCAATTTTCTAATGAAAAACGATGACCCCGGACCAGTCGAACGTTGAAAAAATGGTCAATATTGATGAAATTTTAACATTTAATCTTTTGACTTTAAATGACGGTTGGATGTGAGTTATTACTTTTTCAACTAAAATAAGTGTGTTTAAAGTCATTTCTGTGCCTGAAATTGGTCAAAATTGAAGATTTTGAGTAAGCAAAACTCTGTAAAAATGGCAATTTTGGTCACTGTGAGGGTTTAAAAAGTGGTTATTCAACATGAGGCCCGATCCAAATGACATTTTGAATCATTTTTGGTAGAGTCCAAAAAATCAATTTTCTGATGAAAAACGATGACCCCGGACCAGTCGAACGTTGAAAAAATGGTCAATATTGATGAAATTTTAATATTTAATCTTTTGACTTTAAATGACGGTTGGATGTGAGTTATTACTTTTTCAACTAAAATAAGTGTGTTTAAAGTCATTTCTGTGCCTGAAATTGGTCAAAATTGAAGATTTTGAGTAAGCAAAACTCTGTAAAAATGGCAGTTTTGGTCACTGTGAGGGTTTAAAAAGTGGTTATCAACATGAGGCCCGATCCAAATGACATTTTGAATCATTTTTGGTAGAGTCCAAAAAATCAATTTTCTGATGAAAAACGATGACCCCGGACCAGTCGAACGTTGAAAAAATGGTCAATATTGATGAAATTTTAACATTTAATCTTTTGACTTTAAATGACGGTTGGATGTGAGTTATTACTTTTTCAACTAAAATAAGTGTGTTTAAAGTCATTTCTGTGCCTGAAATTGGTCAAAATTGAAGATTTTGAGTAAGCAAAACTCTGTAAAAATGGCAATTTTGGTCACTGTGAGGGTTTAAAAAGTGGTTATTCAACATGAGGCCCGATCCAAATGACATTTTGAATCATTTTTGGTAGAGTTCAAAAAATCAATTTTCTGATGAAAAACGATGACCCCGGACCAGTCGAACGTTGAAAAAATGGTCAATATTGATGAAATTTTAACATTTAATCTTTTGACTTTAAATGACGGTTGGATGTGAGTTATTACTTTTTCAACTAAAATAAGTGTGTTTAAAGTCATTTCTGTGCCTGAAATTGGTCAAAATTGAAGATTTTGAGTAAGCAAAACTCTGTAAAAATGGCAGTTTTGGTCACTGTGAGGGTTTAAAAAGTGGTTATTCAACATGAGGCCCGATCCAAATGACATTTTGAATCATTTTTGGTAGAGTCCAAAAAATCAATTTTCTGATGAAAAACAATGACCCCGGACCAGTCGAACGTTGAAAAAATGGTCAATATTGATGAAATTTTAACATTTAATCTTTTGACTTTAAATGACGGTTGGATGTCAGTTATTACTTTTTCAACTAAAATAAGTGTGTTTAAAGTCATTTCTGTGCCTGAAATTGGTCAAAATTGAAGATTTTGAGTAAGCAAAACTCTGTAAAAATGGCAATTTTGGTCACTGTGAGGGTTTAAAAAGTGGTTATTCAACATGAGGCCCGATCCAAATGACATTTTGAATCATTTTTGGTAGAGTCCAAAAAATCCATTTTCTGATGAAAAACGATGACCCCGGACCAGTCGAACGTTGAAAAAATGGTCAATATTGATGAAATTTTAACATTTAATCTTTTGACTTTAAATGACGGTTGGATGTGAGTTATTACTTTTTCAACTAAAATAAGTGTGTTTAAAGTCATTTCTGTGCCTGAAATTGGTCAAAATTGAAGATTTTGAGTAAGCAAAACTCTGTAAAAATGGCAATTTTGGTCACTGTGAGGGTTTAAAAAGTGGTTATTCAACATGAGGCCCGATCCAAATGACATTTTGAATCATTTTTGGTAGAGTCCAAAAAATCAATTTTCTGATGAAAAACGATGACCCCGGACCAGTCGAACGTTAAAAAAATGGTCAATATTGATGAAATTTTAACATTTAATCTTTTGACTTTAAATGATGGTTGGATGTGAGTTATTACTTTTTCAACTAAAATAAGTGTGTTTAAAGTCATTTCTGTGCCTGAAATTGGTCAAATTGAAGATTTTGAGTAAGCAAAACTCTGTAAAAATGGCAATTTTGGTCACTGTGAGGGTTTAAAAAGTGGTTATTCAACATGAGGCCCGATCCAAATGACAATTTTGAATCATTTTTGGTAGAGTCCAAAAAATCAATTTTCTGATGAAAAATGATGACCCCGGACCAGTCGAACGTTCAAAAAATGGTCAATATTGATGAAAATTTAATTTTAATCTTTTGACTTTAAATGACGGTTGGATGTGAGTTATTACTTTTTCAACTAAAATAAGTGTGTTTAAAGTCATTTCTGTGCCTGAAATTGGTCAAAATTGAAGATTTTGAGTAAGCAAAACTCTGTAAAAATGGCAATTTTGGTCACTGTGAGGGTTTAAAAAGTGGTTATTCAACATGAGGCCCGATCCAAATGACATTTTGAATCATTTTTGGTAGAGTCCAAAAAATCCATTTTCTGATGAAAAACGATGACCCCGGACCAGTCGAACGTTGAAAAAATTGTCAATATTGATGAAATTTTAACATTTAATCTTTTGACTTTAAATGGCGGTTGGATGTGAGTTATTACTTTTTCAACTAAAATAAGTGTATTTAAAGTCATTTCTGTGCCTGAAATTGGTCAAAATTGAAGATTTTGAGTAAGCAAAACTCTGTAAAAATGGCAATTTTGGTCACTGTGAGGGTTTAAAAAGTGGTTATTCAACATGAGGCCCGATCCAAATGACATTTTGAATCATTTTTGGTAGAGTCCAAAAAATCAATTTTCTGATGAAAAACGATGACCCCGGACCAGTCGAACGTTGAAAAAATGGTCAATATTGATGAAATTTTAACATTTAATCTTTTGACTTTAAATGACGGTTGGATATGAGTTATTACTTTTTCAACTAAAATAAGTGTGTTTAAAGTCATTTCTGTGCCTGAAATTGGTCAAAATTGAAGATTTTGAGTAAGCAAAACTCTGTAAAAATGGCAATTTTGGTCACTGTGAGGGTTTAAAAAGTGGTTATTCAACATGAGGCCCGATCCAAATGACATTTTGAATCATTTTTGGTAGAGTCCAAAAAATCAATTTTCTGATGAAAAACGATGACCCCGGACCAGTCGAACGTTGAAAAAATGGTCAATATTGATGAAATTTTAATATTTAATCTTTTGACTTTAAATGACGGTTGGATGTGAGTTATTACTTTTTCAACTAAAATAAGTGTGTTTAAAGTCATTTCTGTGCCTGAAATTGGTCAAAATTGAAGATTTTGAGTAAGCAAAACTCTGTAAAAATGGCAGTTTTGGTCACTGTGAGGGTTTAAAAAGTGGTTATCAACATGAGGCCCGATCCAAATGACATTTTGAATCATTTTTGGTAGAGTCCAAAAAATCAATTTTCTGATGAAAAACGATGACCCCGGACCAGTCGAACGTTGAAAAAATGGTCAATATTGATGAAATTTTAACATTTAATCTTTTGACTTTAAATGACGGTTGGATGTGAGTTATTACTTTTTCAACTAAAATAAGTGTGTTTAAAGTCATTTCTGTGCCTGAAATTGGTCAAAATTGAAGATTTTGAGTAAGCAAAACTCTGTAAAAATGGCAATTTTGGTCACTGTGAGGGTTTAAAAAGTGGTTATTCAACATGAGGCCCGATCCAAATGACATTTTGAATCATTTTTGGTAGAGTCCAAAAAATTCATTTTCTGATGAAAAACGATGACCCCGGACCAGTCGAACGTTGAAAAAATGGTCAATATTGATGAAATTTTAATATTTAATCTTTTGACTTTAAATGACGGTTGGATGTGAGTTATTACTTTTTCAACTAAAATAAGTGTGTTTAAAGTCATTTCTGTGCCTGAAATTGGTCAAAATTGAAGATTTTGAGTAAGCAAAACTCAGTAAAAATGGCAGTTTTGGTCACTGTGAGGGTTTAAAAAGTGGTTATTCAACATGAGGCCCGATCCAAATGACATTTTGAATTATTTTTGGTAGAGTCCAAAAAATCAATTTTCTGATGAAAAACGATGACCCCGGACCAGTCGAACGTTGAAAAAATGGTCAATATTGATGAAATTTTAACATTTAATCTTTTGACTTTAAATGACGGTTGGATGTGAGTTATTACTTTTTCAACTAAAATAAGTGTGTTTAAAGTCATTTCTGTGCCTGAAATTGGTCAAAATTGAAGATTTTGAGTAAGCAAAACTCTGTAAAAATGGCAATTTTGGTCACCGTGAGGGTTTAAAAAGTGGTTATTCAACATGAGGCCCGATCCAAATGACATTTTGAATCATTTTTGGTAGAGTCCAAAAAATCAATTTTCTGATGAAAAACGATGACCCCGGACCAGTCGAACGTTGAAAAAATGGTCAATATTGATGAAATTTTAATATTTAATCTTTTGACTTTAAATGACGGTTGGATGTGAGTTATTACTTTTTCAACTAAAATAAGTGTGTTTAAAGTCATTTCTGTGCCTGAAATTGGTCAAAATTGAAGATTTTGAGTAAGCAAAACTCTGTAAAAATGCAGTTTTGGTCACTGTGAGGGTTTAAAAAGTGGTTATCAACATGAGGCCCGATCCAAATGACATTTTGAATCATTTTTGGTAGAGTCCAAAAAAATCAATTTTCTGATGAAAAACGATGACCCCGGACCAGTCGAACGTTGAAAAAATGGTCAATATTGATGAAATTTTAACATTTAATCTTTTGACTTTAAATGACGGTTGGATGTGAGTTATTACTTTTTCAACTAAAATGAGTGTGTTTAAAGTCATTTCTGTGCCTGAAATGGTCAAAATTGAAGATTTTGAGTAAGCAAAACTCTGTAAAAATGGCAATTTTGGTCACTGTGAGGGTTTAAAAAGTGGTTATTCAACATGAGGCCCGATCCAAATGACATTTTGAATCATTTTTGGTAGAGTCCAAAAAATCAATTTTCTGATGAAAAACGATGACCCCGGACCAGTCGAACGTTGAAAAAATGGTCAATATTGATGAAATTTTAATATTTAATCTTTTCACTTTAAATGACGGTTGGATGTGAGTTATTACTTTTTCAACTAAAATAAGTGTGTTTAAAGTCATTTCTGTGCCTGAAATTGGTCAAATTGAAGATTTTGAGTAAGCAAAACTCTGTAAAAATGGCAATTTTGGTCACTGTGAGGGTTTAAAAAGTGGTTATTCAACATGAGGCCCGATCCAAATGACATTTTGAATCATTTTTGGTAGAGTCCAAAAAATCAATTTTCTGATGAAAAACGATGACCCCGGACCAGTCGAACGTTGAAAAAATGGTCAATATTGATGAAATTTTAACATTTAATCTTTTGACTTTAAATGACGGTTGAATGTGAGTTATTACTTTTTCAACTAAAATAAGTGTGTTTAAAGTCATTTCTGTGCCTGAAATTGGTCAAAATTGAAGATTTTGAGTAAGCAGAACTCTGTAAAAATGGCAGCTTTGGTCACTGTGAGGGTTTAAAAAGTGGTTATTCAACATGAGGCCTGATCCAAATGACATTTTGAATCATTTTTGGTAGAGTCCAAAAAATCAATTTTCTGATGAAAAGCGATGACCCCGGACCAGTCGAACGTTGAAAAAATGGTCAATATTGATGAAATTTTAACATTTAATCTTTTGACTTTAAATGACGGTTGGATGTGAGTTATTACTTTTTCAACTAAAATAAGTGTGTTTAAAGTCATTT
Source organism: Lissotriton vulgaris (assembly GCF_964263255.1). Taxonomy (NCBI): domain Eukaryota; kingdom Metazoa; phylum Chordata; class Amphibia; order Caudata; family Salamandridae; genus Lissotriton; species Lissotriton vulgaris. The sequence goes on along the minus strand of NW_028253282.1, from coordinate 222,217 downwards.
CTGTGCCTGAAATTGGTCAAAATTGAAGATTTTGAGTAAGCAAAACTCTGTAAAAATGGCAGTTTTGGTCACTGTGAGGGTTTAAAAAGTGGTTATTCAACATGAGGCCTGATCCAAATGACATTTTGAATCATTTTTGGTAGAGTCCAAAAAATCCATTTTCTGATGAAAAACGATGACCCCGGACCAGTCGAACGTTGAAAAAATGGTCAATATTGATGAAATTTTAACATTTAATCTTTTGACTTTAAATGACGGTTGGATGTCAGTTATTACTTTTTCAACTAAAATAAGTGTGTTTAAAGTCATTTCTGTGCCTGAAATTGGTCAAAATTGAAGATTTTGAGTAAGCAAAACTCTGTAAAAATGGCAGTTTTGGTCACTGTGAGGGTTTAAAACGTGGTTATTCAACATGAGGCCCGATCCAAATGACATTTTGAATCATTTTTGGTAGAGTCCAAAAAATCAATTTTCTGATGAAAAACAATGACCCCGGACCAGTCGAACGTTGAAAAAATGGTCAATATTGATGAAATTTTAACATTTAATCTTTAGACTTTAAATGACGGTTGGATGTCAGTTATTACTTTTTCAACTAAAATAAGTGTGTTTAAAGTCATTTCTGTGCCTGAAATTGGTCAAAATTGAAGATTTTGAGTAAGCAAAACTCTGTAAAAATGGCAATTTTGGTCACTGTGAGGGTTTAAAAAGTGGTTATTCAACATGAGGCCCGATCCAAATGACATTTTGAATCATTTTTGGTAGAGTCCAAAAAATCCATTTTCTGATGAAAAACGATGACCCCGGACCAGTCGAACGTTGAAAAAATGGTCAATATTGATGAAATTTTAACATTTAATCTTTTGACTTTAAATGACGGTTGGATGTGAGTTATTACTTTTTCAACTAAAATAAGTGTGTTTAAAGTCATTTCTGTGCCTGAAATTGGTCAAAATTGAAGATTTTGAGTAAGCAAAACTCTGTAAAAATGGCAATTTTGGTCACTGTGAGGGTTTAAAAAGTGGTTATTCAACATGAGGCCCGATCCAAATGACATTTTGAATCATTTTTGGTAGAGTCCCAAAAATCAATTTTCTGATGAAAAACGATGACCCCGGACCAGTCGAACGTTGAAAAAATGGTCAATATTGATGAAATTTTAACATTTAATCTTTTGACTTTAAATGATGGTTGGATGTGAGTTATTACTTTTTCAACTAAAATAAGTGTGTTTAAAGTCATTTCTGTGCCTGAAATTGGTCAAATTGAAGATTTTGAGTAAGCAAAACTCTGTAAAAATGGCAATTTTGGTCACTGTGAGGGTTTAAAAAGTGGTTATTCAACATGAGGCCCGATCCAAATGACAATTTTGAATCATTTTTGGTAGAGTCCAAAAAATCAATTTTCTGATGAAAAATGATGACCCCGGACCAGTCGAACGTTGAAAAAATTGTCAATATTGATGAAATTTTAACATTTAATCTTTTGACTTTAAATGACGGATGGATGTGAGTTATTACTTTTTCAACTAAAATAAGTGTATTTAAAGTCATTTCTGTGCCTGAAATTGGTCAAAATTGAAGATTTTGAGTAAGCAAAACTCTGTAAAAATGGCAATTTTGGTCACTGTGAGGGTTTAAAAAGTGGTTATTCAACATGAGGCCCGATCCAAATGACATTTTGAATCATTTTTGGTAGAGTCCAAAAAATCAATTTTCTGATGAAAAACGATGACCCCGGACCAGTCGAACGTTGAAAAAATGGTCAATAATGATGAAATTTTAACATTTAATCTTTTGACTTTAAATGACGGTTGGATGTGAGTTATTACTTTTTCAACTAAAATAAGTGTGTTTAAAGTCATTTCTGTGCCTGAAATTGGTCAAAATTGAAGATTTTGAGTAAGCAAAACTCTGTAAAAATGGCAATTTTGGTCACTGTGAGGGTTTAAAAAGTGGTTATTCAACATGAGGCCCGATCCAAATGACAATTTTGAATCATTTTTGGTAGAGTCCAAAAAATCAATTTTCTGATGAAAAATGATGACCCCGGACCAGTCGAACGTTCAAAAAATGGTCAATATTGATGAAATTTTAACATTTAATCTTTTGACTTTAAATGACGGTTGGATGTGAGTTATTACTTTTTCAACTAAAATAAGTGTGTTTAAAGTCATTTCTGTGCCTGAAATTGGTCAAAATTGAAGATTTTGAGTAAGCAAAACTCTGTAAAAATGGCAATTTTGGTCACTGTGAGGGTTTAAAAAGTGGTTATTCAACATGAGGCCCGATCCAAATGACATTTTGAATCATTTTTGGTAGAGTCCAAAAAATCCATTTTCTGATGAAAAACGATGACCCCGGACCAGTCGAACGTTGAAAAAATTGTCAATATTGATGAAATTTTAACATTTAATCTTTTGACTTTAAATGACGGTTGGATGTGAGTTATTACTTTTTCAACTAAAATAAGTGTATTTAAAGTCATTTCTGTGCCTGAAATTGGTCAAAATTGAAGATTTTGAGTAAGCAAAACTCTGTAAAAATGGCAATTTTGGTCACTGTGAGGGTTTAAAAAGTGGTTATTCAACATGAGGCCCGATCCAAATGACATTTTGAATCATTTTTGGTAGAGTCCAAAAAATTCATTTTCTGATGAAAAACGATGACCCCGGACCAGTCGAACGTTGAAAAAATGGTCAATATTGATGAAATTTTAATATTTAATCTTTTGACTTTAAATGACGGTTGGATGTGAGTTATTACTTTTTCAACTAAAATAAGTGTGTTTAAAGTCATTTCTGTGCCTGAAATTGGTCAAAATTGAAGATTTTGAGTAAGCAAAACTCAGTAAAAATGGCAGTTTTGGTCACTGTGAGGGTTTAAAAAGTGGTTATTCAACATGAGGCCCGATCCAAATGACATTTTGAATTATTTTTGGTAGAGTCCAAAAAATCAATTTTCTGATGAAAAACGATGACCCCGGACCAGTCGAACGTTGAAAAAATGGTCAATATTGATGAAATTTTAACATTTAATCTTTTGACTTTAAATGACGGTTGGATGTGAGTTATTACTTTTTCAACTAAAATAAGTGTGTTTAAAGTCATTTCTGTGCCTGAAATTGGTCAAAATTGAAGATTTTGAGTAAGCAAAACTCTGTAAAAATGGCAATTTTGGTCACCGTGAGGGTTTAAAAAGTGGTTATTCAACATGAGGCCCGATCCAAATGACATTTTGAATCATTTTTGGTAGAGTCCAAAAAATCAATTTTCTGATGAAAAACGATGACCCCGGACCAGTCGAACGTTGAAAAAATGGTCAATATTGATGAAATTTTAATATTTAATCTTTTGACTTTAAATGACGGTTGGATGTGAGTTATTACTTTTTCAACTAAAATAAGTGTGTTTAAAGTCATTTCTGTGCCTGAAATTGGTCAAAATTGAAGATTTTGAGTAAGCAAAACTCTGTAAAAATGCAGTTTTGGTCACTGTGAGGGTTTAAAAAGTGGTTATCAACATGAGGCCCGATCCAAATGACATTTTGAATCATTTTTGGTAGAGTCCAAAAAAATCAATTTTCTGATGAAAAACGATGACCCCGGACCAGTCGAACGTTGAAAAAATGGTCAATATTGATGAAATTTTAACATTTAATCTTTTGACTTTAAATGACGGTTGGATGTGAGTTATTACTTTTTCAACTAAAATGAGTGTGTTTAAAGTCATTTCTGTGCCTGAAATGGTCAAAATTGAAGATTTTGAGTAAGCAAAACTCTGTAAAAATGGCAATTTTGGTCACTGTGAGGGTTTAAAAAGTGGTTATTCAACATGAGGCCCGATCCAAATGACATTTTGAATCATTTTTGGTAGAGTCCAAAAAATCAATTTTCTGATGAAAAACGATGACCCCGGACCAGTCGAACGTTGAAAAAATGGTCAATATTGATGAAATTTTAATATTTAATCTTTTCACTTTAAATGACGGTTGGATGTGAGTTATTACTTTTTCAACTAAAATAAGTGTGTTTAAAGTCATTTCTGTGCCTGAAATTGGTCAAATTGAAGATTTTGAGTAAGCAAAACTCTGTAAAAATGGCAATTTTGGTCACTGTGAGGGTTTAAAAAGTGGTTATTCAACATGAGGCCCGATCCAAATGACATTTTGAATCATTTTTGGTAGAGTCCAAAAAATCAATTTTCTGATGAAAAACGATGACCCCGGACCAGTCGAACGTTCAAAAAATGGTCAATATTGATGAAATTTTAACATTTAATCTTTTGACTTTAAATGACGGTTGGATGTCAGTTATTACTTTTTCAACTAAAATAAGTGTGTTTAAAGTCATTTCTGTGCCTGAAATTGGTCAAAATTGAAGATTTTGAGTAAGCAAAACTCTGTAAAAATGGCAATTTTGGTCACTGTGAGGGTTTAAAAAGTGGTTATTCAACATGAGGCCCGATCCAAATGACATTTTGAATCATTTTTGGTAGAGTCCAAAAAATCAATTTTCTGATGAAAAACGATGACCCCGGACCAGTCGAACGTTGAAAAAATTGTCAATATTGATGAAATTTTAACATTTAATCTTTTGACTTTAAATGACGGTTGGATGTGAGTTATTACTTTTTCAACTAAAATAAGTGTATTTAAAGTCATTTCTGTGCCTGAAATTGGTCAAAATTGAAGATTTTGAGTAAGCAAAACTCTGTAAAAATGGCAATTTTGGTCACTGTGAGGGTTTAAAAAGTGGTTATTCAACATGAGGCCCGATCCAAATGACATTTTGAATCATTTTTGGTAGAGTCCAAAAAATCAATTTTCTGATGAAAAACGATGACCCCGGACCAGTCGAACGTTGAAAAAATGGTCAATATTGATGAAATTTTAACATTTAATCTTTTGACTTTAAATGACGGTTGGATGTGAGTTATTACTTTTTCAACTAAAATAAGTGTGTTTAAAGTCATTTCTGTGCCTGAAATTGGTCAAAATTGAAGATTTTGAGTAAGCAAAACTCTGTAAAAATGGCAATTTTGGTCACTGTGAGGGTTTAAAAAGTGGTTATTCAACATGAGGCCCGATCCAAATGACATTTTGAATCATTTTTGGTAGAGTCCAAAAAATCAATTTTCTGATGAAAAACGATGACCCCGGACCAGTCGAACGTTGAAAAAATGGTCATTATTGATGAAATTTTAATATTTAATCTTTTGACTTTAAATGACGGTTGGATGTGAGTTATTACTTTTTCAACTAAAATAAGTGTGTTTAAAGTCATTTCTGTGCCTGAAATTGGTCAAAATTGAAGATTTTGAGTAAGCAAAACTCTGTAAAAATTGCAGTTTTGGTCACTGTGAGGGTTTAAAAAGTGGTTATTCAACATGAGGCCCGATCCAAATGACATTTTGAATCATTTTTGGTAGAGTCCAAAAAATCAATTTTCTGATGAAAAACGATGACCCCGGACCAGTCGAACGTTGAAAAAATGGTCAATATTGATGAAATTTTAACATTTAATCTTTTGACTTTAAATGACGGTTGAATGTGAGTTATTACTTTTTCAACTAAAATAAGTGTGTTTAAAGTCATTTCTGTGCCTGAAATTGGTCAAAATTGAAGATTTTGAGTAAGCAGAACTCTGTAAAAATGGCAGCTTTGGTCACTGTGAGGGTTTAAAAAGTGGTTATTCAACATGAGGCCTGATCCAAATGACATTTTGAATCATTTTTGGTAGAGTCCAAAAAATCAATTTTCTGATGAAAAGCGATGACCCCGGACCAGTCGAACGTTGAAAAAATGGTCAATATTGATGAAATTTTAACATTTAATCTTTTGACTTTAAATGACGGTTGGATGTGAGTTATTACTTTTTCAACTAAAATAAGTGTGTTTAAAGTCATTTCTGTGCCTGAAATTGGTCAAAATTGAAGATTTTGAGTAAGCAAAACTCTGTAAAAATGGCAGTTTTGGTCACTGTGAGGGTTTAAAAAGTGGTTATTCAACATGAGGCCTGATCCAAATGACATTTTGAATCATTTTTGGTAGAGTCCAAAAAATCCATTTTCTGATGAAAAACGATGACCCCGGACCAGTCGAACGTTGAAAAAATGGTCAATATTGATGAAATTTTAACATTTAATCTTTTGACTTTAAATGACGGTTGGATGTCAGTTATTACTTTTTCAACTAAAATAAGTGTGTTTAAAGTCATTTCTGTGCCTGAAATTGGTCAAAATTGAAGATTTTGAGTAAGCAAAACTCTGTAAAAATGGCAGTTTTGGTCACTGTGAGGGTTTAAAACGTGGTTATTCAACATGAGGCCCGATCCAAATGACATTTTGAATCATTTTTGGTAGAGTCCAAAAAATCAATTTTCTGATGAAAAACAATGACCCCGGACCAGTCGAACGTTGAAAAAATGGTCAATATTGATGAAATTTTAACATTTAATCTTTTGACTTTAAATGACGGTTGGATGTCAGTTATTACTTTTTCAACTAAAATAAGTGTGTTTAAAGTCATTTCTGTGCCTGAAATTGGTCAAAATTGAAGATTTTGAGTAAGCAAAACTCTGTAAAAATGGCAATTTTGGTCACTGTGAGGGTTTAAAAAGTGGTTATTCAACATGAGGCCCGATCCAAATGACATTTTGAATCATTTTTGGTAGAGTCCAAAAAATCCATTTTCTGATGAAAAACGATGACCCCGGACCAGTCGAACGTTGAAAAAATGGTCAATATTGATGAAATTTTAACATTTAATCTTTTGACTTTAAATGACGGTTGGATGTGAGTTATTACTTTTTCAACTAAAATAAGTGTGTTTAAAGTCATTTCTGTGCCTGAAATTGGTCAAAATTGAAGATTTTGAGTAAGCAAAACTCTGTAAAAATGGCAATTTTGGTCACTGTGAGGGTTTAAAAAGTGGTTATTCAACATGAGGCCCGATCCAAATGACATTTTGAATCATTTTTGGTAGAGTCCCAAAAATCAATTTTCTGATGAAAAACGATGACCCCGGACCAGTCGAACGTTGAAAAAATGGTCAATATTGATGAAATTTTAACATTTAATCTTTTGACTTTAAATGATGGTTGGATGTGAGTTATTACTTTTTCAACTAAAATAAGTGTGTTTAAAGTCATTTCTGTGCCTGAAATTGGTCAAATTGAAGATTTTGAGTAAGCAAAACTCTGTAAAAATGGCAATTTTGGTCACTGTGAGGGTTTAAAAAGTGGTTATTCAACATGAGGCCCGATCCAAATGACAATTTTGAATCATTTTTGGTAGAGTCCAAAAAATCAATTTTCTGATGAAAAATGATGACCCCGGACCAGTCGAACGTTGAAAAAATTGTCAATATTGATGAAATTTTAACATTTAATCTTTTGACTTTAAATGACGGATGGATGTGAGTTATTACTTTTTCAACTAAAATAAGTGTATTTAAAGTCATTTCTGTGCCTGAAATTGGTCAAAATTGAAGATTTTGAGTAAGCAAAACTCTGTAAAAATGGCAATTTTGGTCACTGTGAGGGTTTAAAAAGTGGTTATTCAACATGAGGCCCGATCCAAATGACATTTTGAATCATTTTTGGTAGAGTCCAAAAAATCAATTTTCTGATGAAAAACGATGACCCCGGACCAGTCGAACGTTGAAAAAATGGTCAATAATGATGAAATTTTAACATTTAATCTTTTGACTTTAAATGACGGTTGGATGTGAGTTATTACTTTTTCAACTAAAATAAGTGTGTTTAAAGTCATTTCTGTGCCTGAAATTGGTCAAAATTGAAGATTTTGAGTAAGCAAAACTCTGTAAAAATGGCAATTTTGGTCACTGTGAGGGTTTAAAAAGTGGTTATTCAACATGAGGCCCGATCCAAATGACAATTTTGAATCATTTTTGGTAGAGTCCAAAAAATCAATTTTCTGATGAAAAATGATGACCCCGGACCAGTCGAACGTTCAAAAAATGGTCAATATTGATGAAATTTTAACATTTAATCTTTTGACTTTAAATGACGGTTGGATGTGAGTTATTACTTTTTCAACTAAAATAAGTGTGTTTAAAGTCATTTCTGTGCCTGAAATTGGTCAAAATTGAAGATTTTGAGTAAGCAAAACTCTGTAAAAATGGCAATTTTGGTCACTGTGAGGGTTTAAAAAGTGGTTATTCAACATGAGGCCCGATCCAAATGACATTTTGAATCATTTTTGGTAGAGTCCAAAAAATCCATTTTCTGATGAAAAACGATGACCCCGGACCAGTCGAACGTTGAAAAAATTGTCAATATTGATGAAATTTTAACATTTAATCTTTTGACTTTAAATGACGGTTGGATGTGAGTTATTACTTTTTCAACTAAAATAAGTGTATTTAAAGTCATTTCTGTGCCTGAAATTGGTCAAAATTGAAGATTTTGAGTAAGCAAAACTCTGTAAAAATGGCAATTTTGGTCACTGTGAGGGTTTAAAAAGTGGTTATTCAACATGAGGCCCGATCCAAATGACATTTTGAATCATTTTTGGTAGAGTCCAAAAAATCAATTTTCTGATGAAAAACGATGACCCCGGACCAGTCGAACGTTGAAAAAATGGTCAATAATGATGAAATTTTAACATTTAATCTTTTGACTTTAAATGACGGTTGGATGTGAGTTATTACTTTTTCAACTAAAATAAGTGTGTTTAAAGTCATTTCTGTGCCTGAAATTGGTCAAAATTGAAGATTTTGAGTAAGCAAAACTCTGTAAAAATGGCAATTTTGGTCACTGTGAGGGTTTAAAAAGTGGTTATTCAACATGAGGCCCGATCCAAATGACATTTTGAATCATTTTTGGTAGAGTCCAAAAAATCAATTTTCTGATGAAAAACGATGACCCCGGACCAGTCGAACGTTGAAAAAATGGTCAATATTGATGAAATTTTAATAATTAATCTTTTGACTTTAAATGACGGTTGGATGTGAGTTATTACTTTTTCAACTAAAATAAGTGTGTTTAAAGTCATTTCTGTGCCTGAAATTGGTCAAAATTGAAGATTTTGAGTAAGCAAAACTCTGTAAAAATGGCAGTTTTGGTCACTGTGAGGGTTTAAAAAGTGGTTATCAACATGAGGCCCGATCCAAATGACATTTTGAATCATTTTTGGTAGAGTCCAAAAAATCAATTTTCTGATGAAAAACGATGACCCCGGACCAGTCGAACGTTGAAAAAATGGTCAATATTGATGAAATTTTAACATTTAATCTTTTGACTTTAAATGATGGTTGGATGTGAGTTATTACTTTTTCAACTAAAATAAGTGTGTTTAAAGTCATTTCTGTGCCTGAAATTGGTCAAATTGAAGATTTTGAGTAAGCAAAACTCTGTAAAAATGGCAATTTTGGTCACTGTGAGGGTTTAAAAAGTGGTTATTCAACATGAGGCCCGATCCAAATGACAATTTTGAATCATTTTTGGTAGAGTCCAAAAAATCAATTTTCTGATGAAAAATGATGACCCCGGACCAGTCGAACGTTGAAAAAATGGTCAATATTGATGAAATTTTAACATTTAATCTTTTGACTTTAAATGACGGTTGGATGTGAGTTATTACTTTTTCAACTAAAATAAGTGTGTTTAAAGTCATTTCTGTGCCTGAAATTGGTCAAAATTGAAGATTTTGAGTAAGCAAAACTCTGTAAAAATGGCAATTTTGGTCACTGTGAGGGTTTAAAAAGTGGTTATTCAACATGAGGCCCGATCCAAATGACATTTTGAATCATTTTTGGTAGAGTCCAAAAAATCCATTTTCTGATGAAAAACGATGACCCCGGACCAGTCGAACGTTGAAAAAATTGTCAATATTGATGAAATTTTAACATTTAATCTTTTGACTTTAAATGACGGTTGGATGTGAGTTATTACTTTTTCAACTAAAATAAGTGTATTTAAAGTCATTTCTGTGCCTGAAATTGGTCAAAATTGAAGATTTTGAGTAAGCAAAACTCTGTAAAAATGGCAATTTTGGTCACTGTGAGGGTTTAAAAAGTGGTTATTCAACATGAGGCCCGATCCAAATGACATTTTGAATCATTTTTGGTAGAGTCCAAAAAATCAATTTTCTGATGAAAAACGATGACCCCGGACCAGTCGAACGTTGAAAAAATGGTCAATATTGATGAAATTTTAACATTTAATCTTTTGACTTTAAATGACGGTTGGATGTGAGTTATTACTTTTTCAACTAAAATAAGTGTGTTTAAAGTCATTTCTGTGCCTGAAATTGGTCAAAATTGAAGATTTTGAGTAAGCAAAACTCTGTAAAAATGGCAATTTTGGTCACTGTGAGGGTTTAAAAAGTGGTTATTCAACATGAGGCCCGATCCAAATGACATTTTGAATCATTTTTGGTAGAGTCCAAAAAATCAATTTTCTGATGAAAAACGATGACCCCGGACCAGTCGAACGTTGAAAAAATGGTCAATATTGATGAAATTTTAATATTTAATCTTTTGACTTTAAATGACGGTTGGATGTGAGTTATTACTTTTTCAACTAAAATAAGTGTGTTTAAAGTCATTTCTGTGCCTGAAATTGGTCAAAATTTAAGATTTTGAGTAAGCAAAACTCAGTAAAAATGGCAGTTTTGGTCACTGTGAGGGTTTAAAAAGTGGTTATTCAACATGAGGCCCGATCCAAATGACATTTTGAATTATTTTTGGTAGAGTCCAAAAAATCAATTTTCTGATGAAAAACGATGACCCCGGACCAGTCGAACGTTGAAAAAATGGTCAATATTGATGAAATTTTAACATTTAATCTTTTGACTTTAAATGACGGTTGGATGTGAGTTATTACTTTTTCAACTAAAATAAGTGTGTTTAAAGTCATTTCTGTGCCTGAAATTGGTCAAAATTGAAGATTTTGAGTAAGCAAAACTCTGTAAAAATGGCAATTTTGGTCACCGTGAGGGTTTAAAAAGTGGTTATTCAACATGAGGCCCGATCCAAATGACATTTTGAATCATTTTTGGTAGAGTCCAAAAAATCAATTTTCTGATGAAAAACGATGATTGGACCAGTCGAACGTTGAAAAAATGGTCAATATTGATGAAATTTTAATATTTAATCTTTTGACTTTAAATGACGGTTGGATGTGAGTTATTACTTTTTCAACTAAAATAAGTGTGTTTAAAGTCATTTCTGTGCCTGAAATTGGTCAAAATTTAAGATTTTGAGTAAGCAAAACTCTGTAAAAATTGCAGTTTTGGTCACTGTGAGGGTTTAAAAAGTGGTTATCAACATGAGGCCCGATCCAAATGACATTTTGAATCATTTTTGGTAGAGTCCAAAAAAATCAATTTTCTGATGAAAAACGATGACCCCGGACCAGTCGAACGTTGAAAAAATGGTCAATATTGATGAAATTTTAACATTTAATCTTTTGACTTTAAATGACGGTTGGATGTGAGTTATTACTTTTTCAACTAAAATAAGTGTGTTTAAAGTCATTTCTGTGCCTGAAATTGGTCAAAATTGAAGATTTTGAGTAAGCAAAACTCTGTAAAAATGGCAATTTTGGTCACTGTGAGGGTTTAAAAAGTGGTTATTCAACATGAGGCCCGATCCAAATGACATTTTGAATCATTTTTGGTAGAGTCCAAAAAATCCATTTTCTGATGAAAAACGATGACCCCGGACCAGTCGAACGTTGAAAAAATTGTCAATATTGATGAAATTTTAACATTTAATCTTTTGACTTTAAATGACGGTTGGATGTGAGTTATTACTTTTTCAACTAAAATAAGTGTATTTAAAGTCATTTCTGTGCCTGAAATTGGTCAAAATTGAAGATTTTGAGTAAGCAAAACTCTATAAAAATGGCAATTTTGGTCACTGTGAGGGTTTAAAAAGTGGTTATTCAACATGAGGCCCGATCCAAATGACATTTTGAATCATTTTTGGTAGAGTCCAAAAAATCAATTTTCTGATGAAAAACGATGACCCCGGACCAGTCGAACGTTGAAAAAATGGTCAATATTGATTAAATTTTAACATTTAATCTTTTGACTTTAAATGACGGTTGGATGTGAGTTATTACTTTTTCAACTAAAATAAGTGTGTTTAAAGTCATTTCTGTGCCTGAAATTGGTCAAAATTAAAGATTTTGAGTAAGCAAAACTCTGTAAAAATGGCAATTTTGGTCACTGTGAGGGTTTAAAAAGTGGTTATTCAACATGAGGCCCGATCCAAATGACATTTTGAATCATTTTTGGTAGAGTCCAAAAAATCCATTTTCTGATGAAAAACCATGACCCCGGACCAGTCGAACGTTGAAAAAATGGTCAATATTGATGAAATTTTAACATTTAATCTTTTGACTTTAAATGACGGTTGGATGTGAGTTATTACTTTTTCAACTAAAATAAGTGTGTTTAAAGTCATTTCTGTGCCTGAAATTGGTCAAAATTGAAGATTTTGAGTAAGCAAAACTCTGTGAAAATGGCAATTTTGGTCATTGTGAGGGTTTAAAAAGTGGTTATTCAACATGAGGCCCGATCCAAATGACATTTTGAATCATTTTTGGTAGAGTCCAAAAAATCAATTTTCTGATGAAAAACGATGACCCCGGACCAGTCGAACGTTGAAAAAATGGTCAATATTGATGAAATTTTAATATTTAATCTTTTGACTTTAAATGACGGTTGGATGTGAGTTATTACTTTTTCAACTAAAATAAGTGTGTTTAAAGTCATTTCTGTGCCTGAAATTGGTCAAAATTGAAGATTTTGAGTAAGCAAAACTCTGTAAAAATTGCAGTTTTGGTCACTGTGAGGGTTTAAAAAGTGGTTATTCAACATGAGGCCCGATCCAAATGACATTTTGAATCATTTTTGGTAGAGTCCAAAAAATCAATTTTCTGATGAAAAACGATGACCCCGGACCAGTCGAACGTTGAAAAAATGGTCAATATTGATGAAATTTTAACATTTAATCTTTTGACTTTAAATGACGGTTGGATGTGAGTTATTACTTTTTCAACTAAAATAAGTGTGTTTAAAGTCATTTCTGTGCCTGAAATTGGTCAAAATTGAAGATTTTGAGTAAGCAAAACTCTGTAAAAATGGCAGTTTTGGTCACTGTGAGGGTTTAAAACGTGGTTATTCAACATGAGGCCCGATCCGAATGACATTTTGAATCATTTTTGGTAGAGTCCAAAAAATCAATTTTCTGATGAAAAACAATGACCCCGGACCAGTCGAACGTTGAAAAAATGGTCAATATTGATGAAATTTTAACATTTAATCTTTTGACTTTAAATGACGGTTGGATGTCAGTTATTACTTTTTCAACTAAAATAAGAGTGTTTAAAGTCATTTCTGTGCCTGAAATTGGTCAAAATTGAAGATTTTGAGTAAGCAAAACTCTGTAAAAATGGCAATTTTGGTCACTGTGAGGGTTTAAAAAGTGGTTATTCAACATGAGGCCCGATCCAAATGACATTTTGAATCATTTTTGGTAGAGTCCAAAAAATCAATTTTCTAATGAAAAACGATGACCCCGGACCAGTCGAACGTTGAAAAAATGGTCAATATTGATGAAATTTTAACATTTAATCTTTTGACTTTAAATGACGGTTGGATGTGAGTTATTACTTTTTCAACTAAAATAAGTGTGTTTAAAGTCATTTCTGTGCCTGAAATTGGTCAAAATTGAAGATTTTGAGTAAGCAAAACTCTGTAAAAATGGCAATTTTGGTCACTGTGAGGGTTTAAAAAGTGGTTATTCAACATGAGGCCCGATCCAAATGACATTTTGAATCATTTTTGGTAGAGTCCAAAAAATCAATTTTCTGATGAAAAACGATGACCCCGGACCAGTCGAACGTTGAAAAAATGGTCAATATTGATGAAATTTTAATATTTAATCTTTTGACTTTAAATGACGGTTGGATGTGAGTTATTACTTTTTCAACTAAAATAAGTGTGTTTAAAGTCATTTCTGTGCCTGAAATTGGTCAAAATTGAAGATTTTGAGTAAGCAAAACTCTGTAAAAATGGCAGTTTTGGTCACTGTGAGGGTTTAAAAAGTGGTTATCAACATGAGGCCCGATCCAAATGACATTTTGAATCATTTTTGGTAGAGTCCAAAAAATCAATTTTCTGATGAAAAACGATGACCCCGGACCAGTCGAACGTTGAAAAAATGGTCAATATTGATGAAATTTTAACATTTAATCTTTTGACTTTAAATGACGGTTGGATGTGAGTTATTACTTTTTCAACTAAAATAAGTGTGTTTAAAGTCATTTCTGTGCCTGAAATTGGTCAAAATTGAAGATTTTGAGTAAGCAAAACTCTGTAAAAATGGCAATTTTGGTCACTGTGAGGGTTTAAAAAGTGGTTATTCAACATGAGGCCCGATCCAAATGACATTTTGAATCATTTTTGGTAGAGTTCAAAAAATCAATTTTCTGATGAAAAACGATGACCCCGGACCAGTCGAACGTTGAAAAAATGGTCAATATTGATGAAATTTTAATATTTAATCTTTTGACTTTAAATGACGGTTGGATGTGAGTTATTACTTTTTCAACTAAAATAAGTGTGTTTAAAGTCATTTCTGTGCCTGAAATTGGTCAAAATTGAAGATTTTGAGTAAGCAAAACTCTGTAAAAATTGCAGTTTTGGTCACTGTGAGGGTTTAAAAAGTGGTTATTCAACATGAGGCCCGATCCAAATGACATTTTGAATCATTTTTGGTAGAGTCCAAAAAATCAATTTTCTGATGAAAAACGATGACCCCGGACCAGTCGAACGTTGAAAAAATGGTCAATATTGATGAAATTTTAACATTTAATCTTTTGACTTTAAATGACGGTTGGATGTGAGTTATTACTTTTTCAACTAAAATAAGTGTGTTTAAAGTCATTTCTGTGCCTGAAATTGGTCAAAATTGAAGATTTTGAGTAAGCAAAACTCTGTAAAAATGGCAGTTTTGGTCACTGTGAGGGTTTAAAACGTGGTTATTCAACATGAGGCCCGATCCGAATGACATTTTGAATCATTTTTGGTAGAGTCCAAAAAATCAATTTTCTGATGAAAAACAATGACCCCGGACCAGTCGAACGTTGAAAAAATGGTCAATATTGATGAAATTTTAACATTTAATCTTTTGACTTTAAATGACGGTTGGATGTCAGTTATTACTTTTTCAACTAAAATAAGAGTGTTTAAAGTCATTTCTGTGCCTGAAATTGGTCAAAATTGAAGATTTTGAGTAAGCAAAACTCTGTAAAAATGGCAATTTTGGTCACTGTGAGGGTTTAAAAAGTGGTTATTCAACATGAGGCCCGATCCAAATGACATTTTGAATCATTTTTGGTAGAGTCCAAAAAATCAATTTTCTAATGAAAAACGATGACCCCGGACCAGTCGAACGTTGAAAAAATGGTCAATATTGATGAAATTTTAACATTTAATCTTTTGACTTTAAATGACGGTTGGATGTGAGTTATTACTTTTTCAACTAAAATAAGTGTGTTTAAAGTCATTTCTGTGCCTGAAATTGGTCAAAATTGAAGATTTTGAGTAAGCAAAACTCTGTAAAAATGGCAATTTTGGTCACTGTGAGGGTTTAAAAAGTGGTTATTCAACATGAGGCCCGATCCAAATGACATTTTGAATCATTTTTGGTAGAGTCCAAAAAATCAATTTTCTGATGAAAAACGATGACCCCGGACCAGTCGAACGTTGAAAAAATGGTCAATATTGATGAAATTTTAATATTTAATCTTTTGACTTTAAATGACGGTTGGATGTGAGTTATTACTTTTTCAACTAAAATAAGTGTGTTTAAAGTCATTTCTGTGCCTGAAATTGGTCAAAATTGAAGATTTTGAGTAAGCAAAACTCTGTAAAAATGGCAGTTTTGGTCACTGTGAGGGTTTAAAAAGTGGTTATCAACATGAGGCCCGATCCAAATGACATTTTGAATCATTTTTGGTAGAGTCCAAAAAATCAATTTTCTGATGAAAAACGATGACCCCGGACCAGTCGAACGTTGAAAAAATGGTCAATATTGATGAAATTTTAACATTTAATCTTTTGACTTTAAATGACGGTTGGATGTGAGTTATTACTTTTTCAACTAAAATAAGTGTGTTTAAAGTCATTTCTGTGCCTGAAATTGGTCAAAATTGAAGATTTTGAGTAAGCAAAACTCTGTAAAAATGGCAGTTTTGGTCACTGTGAGGGTTTAAAACGTGGTTATTCAACATGAGGCCCGATCCAAATGACATTTTGAATCATTTTTGGTAGAGTCCAAAAAATCAATTTTCTGATGAAAAACAATGACCCCGGACCAGTCGAACGTTGAAAAAATGGTCAATATTGATGAAATTTTAACATTTAATCTTTTGACTTTAAATGACGGTTGGATGTCAGTTATTACTTTTTCAACTAAAATAAGTGTGTTTAAAGTCATTTCTGTGCCTGAAATTGGTCAAAATTGAAGATTTTGAGTAAGCAAAACTCTGTAAAAATGGCAATTTTGGTCACTGTGAGGGTTTAAAAAGTGGTTATTCAACATGAGGCCCGATCCAAATGACATTTTGAATCATTTTTGGTAGAGTCCAAAAAATCCATTTTCTGATGAAAAACGATGACCCCGGACCAGTCGAACGTTGAAAAAATGGTCAATATTGATGAAATTTTAACATTTAATCTTTTGACTTTAAATGACGGTTGGATGTGAGTTATTACTTTTTCAACTAAAATGAGTGTGTTTAAAGTCATTTCTGTGCCTGAAATTGGTCAAAATTGAAGATTTTGAGTAAGCAAAACTCTGTAAAAATGGCAATTTTGGTCACTGTGAGGGTTTAAAAAGTGGTTATTCAACATGAGGCCCGATCCAAATGACATTTTGAATCATTTTTGGTAGAGTCCAAAAAATCAATTTTCTGATGAAAAACGATGACCCCGGACCAGTCGAACGTTGAAAAAATGGTCAATATTGATGAAATTTTAACATTTAATCTTTTGACTTTAAATGATGGTTGGATGTGAGTTATTACTTTTTCAACTAAAATAAGTGTGTTTAAAGTCATTTCTGTGCCTGAAATTGGTCAAATTGAAGATTTTGAGTAAGCAAAACTCTGTAAAAATGGCAATTTTGGTCACTGTGAGGGTTTAAAAAGTGGTTATTCAACATGAGGCCCGATCCAAATGACAATTTTGAATCATTTTTGGTAGAGTCCAAAAAATCAATTTTCTGATGAAAAATGATGACCCCGGACCAGTCGAACGTTCAAAAAATGGTCAATATTGATGAAATTTTAACATTTAATCTTTTGACTTTAAATGACGGTTGGATGTGAGTTATTACTTTTTCAACTAAAATAAGTGTGTTTAAAGTCATTTCTGTGCCTGAAATTGGTCAAAATTGAAGATTTTGAGTAAGCAAAACTCTGTAAAAATGGCAATTTTGGTCACTGTGAGGGTTTAAAAAGTGGTTATTTAACATGAGGCCCGATCCAAATGACATTTTGAATCATTTTTGGTAGAGTCCAAAAAATCCATTTTCTGATGAAAAACGATGACCCCGGACCAGTCGAACGTTGAAAAAATTGTCAATATTGATGAAATTTTAACATTTAATCTTTTGACTTTAAATGACGGTTGGATGTGAGTTATTACTTTTTCAACTAAAATAAGTGTATTTAAAGTCATTTCTGTGCCTGAAATTGGTCAATATTGAAGATTTTGAGTAAGCAAAACTCTGTAAAAATGGCAATTTTGGTCACTGTGAGGGTTTAAAAAGTGGTTATTCAACATGAGGCCCGATCCAAATGAAATTTTGAATCATTTTTGGTAGAGTCCAAAAAATCAATTTTCTGATGAAAAACGATGACCCCGGACCAGTCGAACGTTGAAAAAATGGTCAATATTGATGAAATTTTAACATTTAATCTTTTGACTTTAAATGACGGTTGGATGTGAGTTATTACTTTTTCAACTAAAATAAGTGTGTTTAAAGTCATTTCTGTGCCTGAAATTGGTCAAAATTGAAGATTTTGAGTAAGCAAAACTCTGTAAAAATGGCAATTTTGGTCACTGTGAGGGTTTAAAAAGTGGTTATTCAACATGAGGCCCGATCCCAATGACATTTTGAATCATTTTTGGTAGAGTCCAAAAAATCAATTTTCTGATGAAAAACGATGACCCCGGACCAGTCGAACGTTGAAAAAATTGTCAATATTGATGAAATTTTAATATTTAATCTTTTGACTTTAAATGACGGTTGGATGTGAGTTATTACTTTTTCAACTAAAATAAGTGTGTTTAAAGTCATTTCTGTGCCTGAAATTGGTCAAAATTGAAGATTTTGAGTAAGCAAAACTCTGTAAAAATTGCAGTTTTGGTCACTGTGAGGGTTTAAAAAGTGGTTATTCAACATGAGGCCCGATCCAAATGACATTTTGAATCATTTTTGGTAGAGTCCAAAAAATCAATTTTCTGATGAAAAACGATGACCCCGGACCAGTCGAACGTTGAAAAAATGGTCAATATTGATGAAATTTTAACATTTAATCTTTTGACTTTAAATGACGGTTGGATGTGAGTTATTACTTTTTCAACTAAAATAAGTGTGTTTAAAGTCATTTCTGTGCCTGAAATTGGTCAAAATTGAAGATTTTGAGTAAGCAAAACTCTGTAAAAATGGCAGTTTTGGTCACTGTGAGGGTTTAAAAAGTTGTTATTCAACATGAGGCCTGATCCAAATGACATTTTGAATCATTTTTGGTAGAGTCCAAAAAATCCATTTTCTGATGAAAAACGATGACCCCGGACCAGTCGAACGTTGAAAAAATGGTCAATATTGATGAAATTTTAACATTTAATCTTTTGACTTTAAATGACGGTTGGATGTCAGTTATTACTTTTTCAACTAAAATAAGTGTGTTTAAAGTCATTTCTGTGCCTGAAATTGGTCAAAATTGAAGATTTTGAGTAAGCAAAACTCTGTAAAAATGGCAGTTTTGGTCACTGTGAGGGTTTAAAACGTGGTTATTCAACATGAGGCCCGATCCAAATGACATTTTGAATCATTTTTGGTAGAGTCCAAAAAATCAATTTTCTGATGAAAAACAATGACCCCGGACCAGTCGAACGTTGAAAAAATGGTCAAAATTGATGAAATTTTAACATTTAATCTTTTGACTTTAAATGACGGTTGGATGTGAGTTATTACTTTTTCAACTAAAATAAGTGTGTTTAAAGTCATTTCTGTGCCTGAAATTGGTCAAAATTGAAGATTTTGAGTAAGCAAAACTCTGTAAAAATGGCAATTTTGGTCACTGTGAGGGTTTAAAAAGTGGTTATTCAACATGAGGCCCGATCCAAATGACATTTTGAATCATTTTTGGTAGAGTCCAAAAAATCCATTTTCTGATGAAAAACGATGACCCCGGACCAGTCGAACGTTGAAAAAATGGTCAATATTGATGAAATTTTAACATTTAATCTTTTGACTTTAAATGACGGTTGGATGTCAGTTATTACTTTTTCAACTAAAATAAGAGTGTTTAAAGTCATTTCTGTGCCTGAAATTGGTCAAAATTGAAGATTTTGAGTAAGCAAAACTCTGTAAAAATGGCAATTTTGGTCACTGTGAGGGTTTAAAAAGTGGTTATTCAACATGAGGCCCGATCCAAATGACATTTTGAATCATTTTTGGTAGAGTCCAAAAAATCCATTTTCTGATGAAAAACGATGACCCCGGACCAGTCGAACGTTGAAAAAATGGTCAATATTGATGAAATTTTAACATTTAATCTTTTGACTTTAAATGACGGTTGGATGTGAGTTATTACTTTTTCAACTAAAATGAGTGTGTTTAAAGTCATTTCTGTGCCTGAAATTGGTCAAAATTGAAGATTTTGAGTAAGCAAAACTCTGTAAAAATGGCAATTTTGGTCACTGTGAGGGTTTAAAAAGTGGTTATTCAACATGAGGCCCGATCCAAATGACATTTTGAATCATTTTTGGTAGAGTCCAAAAAATCAATTTTCTGATGAAAAACGATGACCCCGGACCAGTCGAACGTTGAAAAAATGGTCAATATTGATGAAATTTTAATATTTAATCTTTTGACTTTAAATGACGGTTGGATGTGAGTTATTACTTTTTCAACTAAAATAAGTGTGTTTAAAGTCATTTCTGTGCCTGAAATTGGTCAAAATTGAAGATTTTGAGTAAGCAAAACTCTGTAAAAATGGCAGTTTTGGTCACTGTGAGGGTTTAAAAAGTGGTTATCAACATGAGGCCCGATCCAAATGACATTTTGAATCATTTTTGGTAGAGTCCAAAAAATCAATTTTCTGATGAAAAACGATGACCCCGGACCAGTCGAACGTTGAAAAAATGGTCAATATTGATGAAATTTTAACATTTAATCTTTTGACTTTAAATGACGGTTGGATGTGAGTTATTACTTTTTCAACTAAAATAAGTGTGTTTAAAGTCATTTCTGTGCCTGAAATTGGTCAAAATTGAAGATTTTGAGTAAGCAAAACTCTGTAAAAATGGCAATTTTGGTCACTGTGAGGGTTTAAAAAGTGGTTATTCAACATGAGGCCCGATCCAAATGACATTTTGAATCATTTTTGGTAGAGTCCAAAAAATTCATTTTCTGATGAAAAACGATGACCCCGGACCAGTCGAACGTTGAAAAAATGGTCAATATTGATGAAATTTTAATATTTAATCTTTTGACTTTAAATGACGGTTGGATGTGAGTTATTACTTTTTCAACTAAAATAAGTGTGTTTAAAGTCATTTCTGTGCCTGAAATTGGTCAAAATTGAAGATTTTGAGTAAGCAAAACTCAGTAAAAATGGCAGTTTTGGTCACTGTGAGGGTTTAAAAAGTGGTTATTCAACATGAGGCCCGATCCAAATGACATTTTGAATTATTTTTGGTAGAGTCCAAAAAATCAATTTTCTGATGAAAAACGATGACCCCGGACCAGTCGAACGTTGAAAAAATGGTCAATATTGATGAAATTTTAACATTTAATCTTTTGACTTTAAATGACGGTTGGATGTGAGTTATTACTTTTTCAACTAAAATAAGTGTGTTTAAAGTCATTTCTGTGCCTGAAATTGGTCAAAATTGAAGATTTTGAGTAAGCAAAACTCTGTAAAAATTGCAGTTTTGGTCACTGTGAGGGTTTAAAAAGTGGTTATCAACATGAGGCCCGATCCAAATGACATTTTGAATCATTTTTGGTAGAGTCCAAAAAAATCAATTTTCTGATGAAAAACGATGACCCCGGACCAGTCGAACGTTGAAAAAATGGTCAATATTGATGAAATTTTAATATTTAATCTTTTCACTTTAAATGACGGTTGGATGTGAGTTATTACTTTTTCAACTAAAATAAGTGTGTTTAAAGTCATTTCTGTGCCTGAAATTGGTCAAATTGAAGATTTTGAGTAAGCAAAACTCTGTAAAAATGGCAATTTTGGTCACTGTGAGGGTTTAAAAAGTGGTTATTCAACATGAGGCCCGATCCAAATGACATTTTGAATCATTTTTGGTAGAGTCCAAAAAATCAATTTTCTGATGAAAAACGATGACCCCGGACCAGTCGAACGTTCAAAAAATGGTCAATATTGATGAAATTTTAACATTTAATCTTTTGACTTTAAATGACGGTTGGATGTCAGTTATTACTTTTTCAACTAAAATAAGTGTGTTTAAAGTCATTTCTGTGCCTGAAATTGGTCAAAATTTAAGATTTTGAGTAAGCAAAACTCTGTAAAAATGGCAATTTTGGTCACTGTGAGGGTTTAAAAAGTGGTTATTCAACATGAGGCCCGATCCAAATGACATTTTGAATCATTTTTGGTAGAGTCCAAAAAATCAATTTTCTGATGAAAAACGATGACCCCGGACCAGTCGAACGTTGAAAAAATTGTCAATATTGATGAAATTTTAGCATTTAATCTTTTGACTTTAAATGACGGTTGGATGTGAGTTATTACTTTTTCAACTAAAATAAGTGTATTTAAAGTCATTTCTGTGCCTGAAATTGGTCAAAATTGAAGATTTTGAGTAAGCAAAACTCTGTAAAAATGGCAATTTTGGTCACTGTGAGGGTTTAAAAAGTGGTTATTCAACATGAGGCCCGATCCAAATGACATTTTGAATCATTTTTGGTAGAGTCCAAAAAATCAATTTTCTGATGAAAAACGATGACCCCGGACCAGTCGAACGTTGAAAAAATGGTCAATATTGATGAAATTTTAACATTTAATCTTTTGACTTTAAATGACGGTTGGATGTGAGTTATTACTTTTTCAACTAAAATAAGTGTGTTTAAAGTCATTTCTGTGCCTGAAATTGGTCAAAATTGAAGATTTTGAGTAAGCAAAACTCTGTAAAAATGGCAATTTTGGTCACTGTGAGGGTTTAAAAAGTGGTTATTCAACATGAGGCCCGATCCAAATGACATTTTGAATCATTTTTGGTAGAGTCCAAAAAATCAATTTTCTGATGAAAAACGATGACCCCGGACCAGTCGAACGTTGAAAAAATGGTCAATATTGATGAAATTTTAATATTTAATCTTTTGACTTTAAATGACGGTTGGATGTGAGTTATTACTTTTTCAACTAAAATAAGTGTGTTTAAAGTCATTTCTGTGCCTGAAATTGGTCAAAATTGAAGATTTTGAGTAAGCAAAACTCTGTAAAAATGGCAGCTTTGGTCACTGTGAGGGTTTAAAAAGTGGTTATTCAACATGAGGCCTGATCCAAATGACATTTTGAATCATTTTTGGTAGAGTCCAAAAAATCAATTTTCTGATGAAAAACGATGACCCCGGACCAGTCGAACGTTGAAAAAATGGTCAATATTGATGAAATTTTAACATTTAATCTTTTGACTTTAAATGACGGTTGGATGTGAGTTATTACTTTTTCAACTAAAATAAGTGTGTTTAAAGTCATTTCTGTGCCTGAAATTGGTCAAAATTGAAGATTTTGAGTAAGCAAAACTCTGTAAAAATGGCAATTTTGGTCACTGTGAGGGTTTAAAAAGTGGTTATTCAACATGAGGCCCGATCCCAATGACATTTTGAATCATTTTTGGTAGAGTCCAAAAAATCAATTTTCTGATGAAAAACGATGACCCCGGACCAGTCGAACGTTGAAAAAATTGTCAATATTGATGAAATTTTAATATTTAATCTTTTGACTTTAAATGACGGTTGGATGTGAGTTATTACTTTTTCAACTAAAATAAGTGTGTTTAAAGTCATTTCTGTGCCTGAAATTGGTCAAAATTGAAGATTTTGAGTAAGCAAAACTCTGTAAAAATTGCAGTTTTGGTCACTGTGAGGGTTTAAAAAGTGGTTATTCAACATGAGGCCCGATCCAAATGACATTTTGAATCATTTTTGGTAGAGTCCAAAAAATCAATTTTCTGATGAAAAACGATGACCCCGGACCAGTCGAACGTTGAAAAAATGGTCAATATTGATGAAATTTTAATATTTAATCTTTTGACTTTAAATGACGGTTGGATGTGAGTTATTACTTTTTCAACTAAAATAAGTGTGTTTAAAGTCATTTCTGTGCCTGAAATTGGTCAAAATTGAAGATTTTGAGTAAGCAAAACTCTGTAAAAATGGCAGCTTTGGTCACTGTGAGGGTTTAAAAAGTGGTTATTCAACATGAGGCCTGATCCAAATGACATTTTGAATCATTTTTGGTAGAGTCCAAAAAATCAATTTTCTGATGAAAAGCGATGACCCCGGACCAGTCGAACGTTGAAAAAATGGTCAATATTGATGAAATTTTAACATTTAATCTTTTGACTTTAAATGACGGTTGGATGTGAGTTATTACTTTTTCAACTAAAATAAGTGTGTTTAAAGTCATTTCTGTGCCTGAAATTGGTCAAAATTGAAGATTTTGAGTAAGCAAAACTCTGTAAAAATGGCAATTTTGGTCACTGTGAGGGTTTAAAAAGTGGTTATTCAACATGAGGCCCGATCCAAATGACATTTTGAATCATTTTTGGTAGAGTCCAAAAAATCAATTTTCTGATGAAAAACGATGACCCCGGACCAGTCGAACGTTGAAAAAATTGTCAATATTGATGAAATTTTAACATTTAATCTTTTGACTTTAAATGACGGTTGGATGTGAGTTATTACTTTTTCAACTAAAATAAGTGTATTTAAAGTCATTTCTGTGCCTGAAATTGGTCAAAATTGAAGATTTTGAGTAAGCAAAACTCTGTAAAAATGGCAATTTTGGTCACTGTGAGGGTTTAAAAAGTGGTTATTCAACATGAGGCCCGATCCAAATGACATTTTGAATCATTTTTGGTAGAGTCCAAAAAATCAATTTTCTGATGAAAAACGATGACCCCGGACCAGTCGAACGTTGAAAAAATGGTCAATATTGATGAAATTTTAACATTTAATCTTTTGACTTTAAATGACGGTTGGATGTGAGTTATTACTTTTTCAACTAAAATAAGTGTGTTTAAAGTCATTTCTGTGCCTGAAATTGGTCAAAATTGAAGATTTTGAGTAAGCAAAACTCTGTAAAAATGGCAATTTTGGTCACTGTGAGGGTTTAAAAAGTGGTTATTCAACATGAGGCCCGATCCAAATGACATTTTGAATCATTTTTGGTAGAGTCCAAAAAATCAATTTTCTGATGAAAAACGATGACCCCGGACCAGTCGAACGTTGAAAAAATGGTCATTATTGATGAAATTTTAATATTTAATCTTTTGACTTTAAATGACGGTTGGATGTGAGTTATTACTTTTTCAACTAAAATAAGTGTGTTTAAAGTCATTTCTGTGCCTGAAATTGGTCAAAATTGAAGATTTTGAGTAAGCAAAACTCTGTAAAAATTGCAGTTTTGGTCACTGTGAGGGTTTAAAAAGTGGTTATTCAACATGAGGCCCGATCCAAATGACATTTTGAATCATTTTTGGTAGAGTCCAAAAAATCAATTTTCTGATGAAAAACGATGACCCCGGACCAGTCGAACGTTGAAAAAATGGTCAATATTGATGAAATTTTAACATTTAATCTTTTGACTTTAAATGACGGTTGGATGTGAGTTATTACTTTTTCAACTAAAATAAGTGTGTTTAAAGTCATTTCTGTGCCTGAAATTGGTCAAAATTGAAGATTTTGAGTAAGCAAAACTCTGTAAAAATGGCAATTTTGGTCACTGTGAGGGTTTAAAAAGTGGTTATTCAACATGAGGCCCGATCCAAATGACATTTTGAATCATTTTTGGTAGAGTCCAAAAAATTCATTTTCTGATGAAAAACGATGACCCCGGACCAGTCGAACGTTGAAAAAATGGTCAATATTGATGAAATTTTAATATTTAATCTTTTGACTTTAAATGACGGTTGGATGTGAGTTATTACTT
The DNA here is from genome assembly GCF_964263255.1 of Lissotriton vulgaris. Taxonomy (NCBI): domain Eukaryota; kingdom Metazoa; phylum Chordata; class Amphibia; order Caudata; family Salamandridae; genus Lissotriton; species Lissotriton vulgaris. The sequence continues at coordinate 196,756 of NW_028253282.1, read as the reverse complement.
TTTCAACTAAAATAAGTGTGTTTAAAGTCATTTCTGTGCCTGAAATTGGTCAAAATTGAAGATTTTGAGTAAGCAAAACTCTGTAAAAATGCAGTTTTGGTCACTGTGAGGGTTTAAAAAGTGGTTATCAACATGAGGCCCGATCCAAATGACATTTTGAATCATTTTTGGTAGAGTCCAAAAAAATCAATTTTCTGATGAAAAACGATGACCCCGGACCAGTCGAACGTTGAAAAAATGGTCAATATTGATGAAATTTTAACATTTAATCTTTTGACTTTAAATGACGGTTGGATGTGAGTTATTACTTTTTCAACTAAAATGAGTGTGTTTAAAGTCATTTCTGTGCCTGAAATGGTCAAAATTGAAGATTTTGAGTAAGCAAAACTCTGTAAAAATGGCAATTTTGGTCACTGTGAGGGTTTAAAAAGTGGTTATTCAACATGAGGCCCGATCCAAATGACATTTTGAATCATTTTTGGTAGAGTCCAAAAAATCAATTTTCTGATGAAAAACGATGACCCCGGACCAGTCGAACGTTGAAAAAATGGTCAATATTGATGAAATTTTAATATTTAATCTTTTCACTTTAAATGACGGTTGGATGTGAGTTATTACTTTTTCAACTAAAATAAGTGTGTTTAAAGTCATTTCTGTGCCTGAAATTGGTCAAATTGAAGATTTTGAGTAAGCAAAACTCTGTAAAAATGGCAATTTTGGTCACTGTGAGGGTTTAAAAAGTGGTTATTCAACATGAGGCCCGATCCAAATGACATTTTGAATCATTTTTGGTAGAGTCCAAAAAATCAATTTTCTGATGAAAAACGATGACCCCGGACCAGTCGAACGTTCAAAAAATGGTCAATATTGATGAAATTTTAACATTTAATCTTTTGACTTTAAATGACGGTTGGATGTCAGTTATTACTTTTTCAACTAAAATAAGTGTGTTTAAAGTCATTTCTGTGCCTGAAATTGGTCAAAATTGAAGATTTTGAGTAAGCAAAACTCTGTAAAAATTGCAGTTTTGGTCACTGTGAGGGTTTAAAAAGTGGTTATTCAACATGAGGCCCGATCCAAATGACATTTTGAATCATTTTTGGTAGAGTCCAAAAAATCAATTTTCTGATGAAAAACGATGACCCCGGACCAGTCGAACGTTGAAAAAATGGTCAATATTGATGAAATTTTAACATTTAATCTTTTGACTTTAAATGACGGTTGAATGTGAGTTATTACTTTTTCAACTAAAATAAGTGTGTTTAAAGTCATTTCTGTGCCTGAAATTGGTCAAAATTGAAGATTTTGAGTAAGCAGAACTCTGTAAAAATGGCAGCTTTGGTCACTGTGAGGGTTTAAAAAGTGGTTATTCAACATGAGGCCTGATCCAAATGACATTTTGAATCATTTTTGGTAGAGTCCAAAAAATCAATTTTCTGATGAAAAGCGATGACCCCGGACCAGTCGAACGTTGAAAAAATGGTCAATATTGATGAAATTTTAACATTTAATCTTTTGACTTTAAATGACGGTTGGATGTGAGTTATTACTTTTTCAACTAAAATAAGTGTGTTTAAAGTCATTTCTGTGCCTGAAATTGGTCAAAATTGAAGATTTTGAGTAAGCAAAACTCTGTAAAAATGGCAGTTTTGGTCACTGTGAGGGTTTAAAAAGTGGTTATTCAACATGAGGCCTGATCCAAATGACATTTTGAATCATTTTTGGTAGAGTCCAAAAAATCCATTTTCTGATGAAAAACGATGACCCCGGACCAGTCGAACGTTGAAAAAATGGTCAATATTGATGAAATTTTAACATTTAATCTTTTGACTTTAAATGACGGTTGGATGTCAGTTATTACTTTTTCAACTAAAATAAGTGTGTTTAAAGTCATTTCTGTGCCTGAAATTGGTCAAAATTGAAGATTTTGAGTAAGCAAAACTCTGTAAAAATGGCAGTTTTGGTCACTGTGAGGGTTTAAAACGTGGTTATTCAACATGAGGCCCGATCCAAATGACATTTTGAATCATTTTTGGTAGAGTCCAAAAAATCAATTTTCTGATGAAAAACAATGACCCCGGACCAGTCGAACGTTGAAAAAATGGTCAATATTGATGAAATTTTAACATTTAATCTTTTGACTTTAAATGACGGTTGGATGTCAGTTATTACTTTTTCAACTAAAATAAGTGTGTTTAAAGTCATTTCTGTGCCTGAAATTGGTCAAAATTGAAGATTTTGAGTAAGCAAAACTCTGTAAAAATGGCAATTTTGGTCACTGTGAGGGTTTAAAAAGTGGTTATTCAACATGAGGCCCGATCCAAATGACATTTTGAATCATTTTTGGTAGAGTCCAAAAAATCCATTTTCTGATGAAAAACGATGACCCCGGACCAGTCGAACGTTGAAAAAATGGTCAATATTGATGAAATTTTAACATTTAATCTTTTGACTTTAAATGACGGTTGGATGTGAGTTATTACTTTTTCAACTAAAATAAGTGTGTTTAAAGTCATTTCTGTGCCTGAAATTGGTCAAAATTGAAGATTTTGAGTAAGCAAAACTCTGTAAAAATGGCAATTTTGGTCACTGTGAGGGTTTAAAAAGTGGTTATTCAACATGAGGCCCGATCCAAATGACATTTTGAATCATTTTTGGTAGAGTCCCAAAAATCAATTTTCTGATGAAAAACGATGACCCCGGACCAGTCGAACGTTGAAAAAATGGTCAATATTGATGAAATTTTAACATTTAATCTTTTGACTTTAAATGATGGTTGGATGTGAGTTATTACTTTTTCAACTAAAATAAGTGTGTTTAAAGTCATTTCTGTGCCTGAAATTGGTCAAATTGAAGATTTTGAGTAAGCAAAACTCTGTAAAAATGGCAATTTTGGTCACTGTGAGGGTTTAAAAAGTGGTTATTCAACATGAGGCCCGATCCAAATGACAATTTTGAATCATTTTTGGTAGAGTCCAAAAAATCAATTTTCTGATGAAAAATGATGACCCCGGACCAGTCGAACGTTGAAAAAATTGTCAATATTGATGAAATTTTAACATTTAATCTTTTGACTTTAAATGACGGATGGATGTGAGTTATTACTTTTTCAACTAAAATAAGTGTATTTAAAGTCATTTCTGTGCCTGAAATTGGTCAAAATTGAAGATTTTGAGTAAGCAAAACTCTGTAAAAATGGCAATTTTGGTCACTGTGAGGGTTTAAAAAGTGGTTATTCAACATGAGGCCCGATCCAAATGACATTTTGAATCATTTTTGGTAGAGTCCAAAAAATCAATTTTCTGATGAAAAACGATGACCCCGGACCAGTCGAACGTTGAAAAAATGGTCAATAATGATGAAATTTTAACATTTAATCTTTTGACTTTAAATGACGGTTGGATGTGAGTTATTACTTTTTCAACTAAAATAAGTGTGTTTAAAGTCATTTCTGTGCCTGAAATTGGTCAAAATTGAAGATTTTGAGTAAGCAAAACTCTGTAAAAATGGCAATTTTGGTCACTGTGAGGGTTTAAAAAGTGGTTATTCAACATGAGGCCCGATCCAAATGACAATTTTGAATCATTTTTGGTAGAGTCCAAAAAATCAATTTTCTGATGAAAAATGATGACCCCGGACCAGTCGAACGTTCAAAAAATGGTCAATATTGATGAAATTTTAACATTTAATCTTTTGACTTTAAATGACGGTTGGATGTGAGTTATTACTTTTTCAACTAAAATAAGTGTGTTTAAAGTCATTTCTGTGCCTGAAATTGGTCAAAATTGAAGATTTTGAGTAAGCAAAACTCTGTAAAAATGGCAATTTTGGTCACTGTGAGGGTTTAAAAAGTGGTTATTCAACATGAGGCCCGATCCAAATGACATTTTGAATCATTTTTGGTAGAGTCCAAAAAATCCATTTTCTGATGAAAAACGATGACCCCGGACCAGTCGAACGTTGAAAAAATTGTCAATATTGATGAAATTTTAACATTTAATCTTTTGACTTTAAATGACGGTTGGATGTGAGTTATTACTTTTTCAACTAAAATAAGTGTATTTAAAGTCATTTCTGTGCCTGAAATTGGTCAAAATTGAAGATTTTGAGTAAGCAAAACTCTGTAAAAATGGCAATTTTGGTCACTGTGAGGGTTTAAAAAGTGGTTATTCAACATGAGGCCCGATCCAAATGACATTTTGAATCATTTTTGGTAGAGTCCAAAAAATTCATTTTCTGATGAAAAACGATGACCCCGGACCAGTCGAACGTTGAAAAAATGGTCAATATTGATGAAATTTTAATATTTAATCTTTTGACTTTAAATGACGGTTGGATGTGAGTTATTACTTTTTCAACTAAAATAAGTGTGTTTAAAGTCATTTCTGTGCCTGAAATTGGTCAAAATTGAAGATTTTGAGTAAGCAAAACTCAGTAAAAATGGCAGTTTTGGTCACTGTGAGGGTTTAAAAAGTGGTTATTCAACATGAGGCCCGATCCAAATGACATTTTGAATTATTTTTGGTAGAGTCCAAAAAATCAATTTTCTGATGAAAAACGATGACCCCGGACCAGTCGAACGTTGAAAAAATGGTCAATATTGATGAAATTTTAACATTTAATCTTTTGACTTTAAATGACGGTTGGATGTGAGTTATTACTTTTTCAACTAAAATAAGTGTGTTTAAAGTCATTTCTGTGCCTGAAATTGGTCAAAATTGAAGATTTTGAGTAAGCAAAACTCTGTAAAAATGGCAATTTTGGTCACCGTGAGGGTTTAAAAAGTGGTTATTCAACATGAGGCCCGATCCAAATGACATTTTGAATCATTTTTGGTAGAGTCCAAAAAATCAATTTTCTGATGAAAAACGATGACCCCGGACCAGTCGAACGTTGAAAAAATGGTCAATATTGATGAAATTTTAATATTTAATCTTTTGACTTTAAATGACGGTTGGATGTGAGTTATTACTTTTTCAACTAAAATAAGTGTGTTTAAAGTCATTTCTGTGCCTGAAATTGGTCAAAATTGAAGATTTTGAGTAAGCAAAACTCTGTAAAAATGCAGTTTTGGTCACTGTGAGGGTTTAAAAAGTGGTTATCAACATGAGGCCCGATCCAAATGACATTTTGAATCATTTTTGGTAGAGTCCAAAAAAATCAATTTTCTGATGAAAAACGATGACCCCGGACCAGTCGAACGTTGAAAAAATGGTCAATATTGATGAAATTTTAACATTTAATCTTTTGACTTTAAATGACGGTTGGATGTGAGTTATTACTTTTTCAACTAAAATGAGTGTGTTTAAAGTCATTTCTGTGCCTGAAATGGTCAAAATTGAAGATTTTGAGTAAGCAAAACTCTGTAAAAATGGCAATTTTGGTCACTGTGAGGGTTTAAAAAGTGGTTATTCAACATGAGGCCCGATCCAAATGACATTTTGAATCATTTTTGGTAGAGTCCAAAAAATCAATTTTCTGATGAAAAACGATGACCCCGGACCAGTCGAACGTTGAAAAAATGGTCAATATTGATGAAATTTTAATATTTAATCTTTTCACTTTAAATGACGGTTGGATGTGAGTTATTACTTTTTCAACTAAAATAAGTGTGTTTAAAGTCATTTCTGTGCCTGAAATTGGTCAAATTGAAGATTTTGAGTAAGCAAAACTCTGTAAAAATGGCAATTTTGGTCACTGTGAGGGTTTAAAAAGTGGTTATTCAACATGAGGCCCGATCCAAATGACATTTTGAATCATTTTTGGTAGAGTCCAAAAAATCAATTTTCTGATGAAAAACGATGACCCCGGACCAGTCGAACGTTCAAAAAATGGTCAATATTGATGAAATTTTAACATTTAATCTTTTGACTTTAAATGACGGTTGGATGTCAGTTATTACTTTTTCAACTAAAATAAGTGTGTTTAAAGTCATTTCTGTGCCTGAAATTGGTCAAAATTGAAGATTTTGAGTAAGCAAAACTCTGTAAAAATGGCAATTTTGGTCACTGTGAGGGTTTAAAAAGTGGTTATTCAACATGAGGCCCGATCCAAATGACATTTTGAATCATTTTTGGTAGAGTCCAAAAAATCAATTTTCTGATGAAAAACGATGACCCCGGACCAGTCGAACGTTGAAAAAATGGTCATTATTGATGAAATTTTAATATTTAATCTTTTGACTTTAAATGACGGTTGGATGTGAGTTATTACTTTTTCAACTAAAATAAGTGTGTTTAAAGTCATTTCTGTGCCTGAAATTGGTCAAAATTGAAGATTTTGAGTAAGCAAAACTCTGTAAAAATTGCAGTTTTGGTCACTGTGAGGGTTTAAAAAGTGGTTATTCAACATGAGGCCCGATCCAAATGACATTTTGAATCATTTTTGGTAGAGTCCAAAAAATCAATTTTCTGATGAAAAACGATGACCCCGGACCAGTCGAACGTTGAAAAAATGGTCAATATTGATGAAATTTTAACATTTAATCTTTTGACTTTAAATGACGGTTGGATGTGAGTTATTACTTTTTCAACTAAAATAAGTGTGTTTAAAGTCATTTCTGTGCCTGAAATTGGTCAAAATTGAAGATTTTGAGTAAGCAAAACTCTGTAAAAATGGCAATTTTGGTCACTGTGAGGGTTTAAAAAGTGGTTATTCAACATGAGGCCCGATCCAAATGACATTTTGAATCATTTTTGGTAGAGTCCAAAAAATTCATTTTCTGATGAAAAACGATGACCCCGGACCAGTCGAACGTTGAAAAAATGGTCAATATTGATGAAATTTTAATATTTAATCTTTTGACTTTAAATGACGGTTGGATGTGAGTTATTACTTTTTCAACTAAAATAAGTGTGTTTAAAGTCATTTCTGTGCCTGAAATTGGTCAAAATTGAAGATTTTGAGTAAGCAAAACTCAGTAAAAATGGCAGTTTTGGTCACTGTGAGGGTTTAAAAAGTGGTTATTCAACATGAGGCCCGATCCAAATGACATTTTGAATTATTTTTGGTAGAGTCCAAAAAATCAATTTTCTGATGAAAAACGATGACCCCGGACCAGTCGAACGTTGAAAAAATGGTCAATATTGATGAAATTTTAACATTTAATCTTTTGACTTTAAATGACGGTTGGATGTGAGTTATTACTTTTTCAACTAAAATAAGTGTGTTTAAAGTCATTTCTGTGCCTGAAATTGGTCAAAATTGAAGATTTTGAGTAAGCAAAACTCTGTAAAAATGGCAATTTTGGTCACCGTGAGGGTTTAAAAAGTGGTTATTCAACATGAGGCCCGATCCAAATGACATTTTGAATCATTTTTGGTAGAGTCCAAAAAATCAATTTTCTGATGAAAAACGATGACCCCGGACCAGTCGAACGTTGAAAAAATGGTCAATATTGATGAAATTTTAATATTTAATCTTTTGACTTTAAATGACGGTTGGATGTGAGTTATTACTTTTTCAACTAAAATAAGTGTGTTTAAAGTCATTTCTGTGCCTGAAATTGGTCAAAATTGAAGATTTTGAGTAAGCAAAACTCTGTAAAAATGCAGTTTTGGTCACTGTGAGGGTTTAAAAAGTGGTTATCAACATGAGGCCCGATCCAAATGACATTTTGAATCATTTTTGGTAGAGTCCAAAAAAATCAATTTTCTGATGAAAAACGATGACCCCGGACCAGTCGAACGTTGAAAAAATGGTCAATATTGATGAAATTTTAACATTTAATCTTTTGACTTTAAATGACGGTTGGATGTGAGTTATTACTTTTTCAACTAAAATGAGTGTGTTTAAAGTCATTTCTGTGCCTGAAATGGTCAAAATTGAAGATTTTGAGTAAGCAAAACTCTGTAAAAATGGCAATTTTGGTCACTGTGAGGGTTTAAAAAGTGGTTATTCAACATGAGGCCCGATCCAAATGACATTTTGAATCATTTTTGGTAGAGTCCAAAAAATCAATTTTCTGATGAAAAACGATGACCCCGGACCAGTCGAACGTTGAAAAAATGGTCAATATTGATGAAATTTTAATATTTAATCTTTTCACTTTAAATGACGGTTGGATGTGAGTTATTACTTTTTCAACTAAAATAAGTGTGTTTAAAGTCATTTCTGTGCCTGAAATTGGTCAAATTGAAGATTTTGAGTAAGCAAAACTCTGTAAAAATGGCAATTTTGGTCACTGTGAGGGTTTAAAAAGTGGTTATTCAACATGAGGCCCGATCCAAATGACATTTTGAATCATTTTTGGTAGAGTCCAAAAAATCAATTTTCTGATGAAAAACGATGACCCCGGACCAGTCGAACGTTCAAAAAATGGTCAATATTGATGAAATTTTAACATTTAATCTTTTGACTTTAAATGACGGTTGGATGTCAGTTATTACTTTTTCAACTAAAATAAGTGTGTTTAAAGTCATTTCTGTGCCTGAAATTGGTCAAAATTGAAGATTTTGAGTAAGCAAAACTCTGTAAAAATGGCAATTTTGGTCACTGTGAGGGTTTAAAAAGTGGTTATTCAACATGAGGCCCGATCCAAATGACATTTTGAATCATTTTTGGTAGAGTCCAAAAAATCAATTTTCTGATGAAAAACGATGACCCCGGACCAGTCGAACGTTGAAAAAATTGTCAATATTGATGAAATTTTAACATTTAATCTTTTGACTTTAAATGACGGTTGGATGTGAGTTATTACTTTTTCAACTAAAATAAGTGTATTTAAAGTCATTTCTGTGCCTGAAATTGGTCAAAATTGAAGATTTTGAGTAAGCAAAACTCTGTAAAAATGGCAATTTTGGTCACTGTGAGGGTTTAAAAAGTGGTTATTCAACATGAGGCCCGATCCAAATGACATTTTGAATCATTTTTGGTAGAGTCCAAAAAATCAATTTTCTGATGAAAAACGATGACCCCGGACCAGTCGAACGTTGAAAAAATGGTCAATATTGATGAAATTTTAACATTTAATCTTTTGACTTTAAATGACGGTTGGATGTGAGTTATTACTTTTTCAACTAAAATAAGTGTGTTTAAAGTCATTTCTGTGCCTGAAATTGGTCAAAATTGAAGATTTTGAGTAAGCAAAACTCTGTAAAAATGGCAATTTTGGTCACTGTGAGGGTTTAAAAAGTGGTTATTCAACATGAGGCCCGATCCAAATGACATTTTGAATCATTTTTGGTAGAGTCCAAAAAATCAATTTTCTGATGAAAAACGATGACCCCGGACCAGTCGAACGTTGAAAAAATGGTCATTATTGATGAAATTTTAATATTTAATCTTTTGACTTTAAATGACGGTTGGATGTGAGTTATTACTTTTTCAACTAAAATAAGTGTGTTTAAAGTCATTTCTGTGCCTGAAATTGGTCAAAATTGAAGATTTTGAGTAAGCAAAACTCTGTAAAAATTGCAGTTTTGGTCACTGTGAGGGTTTAAAAAGTGGTTATTCAACATGAGGCCCGATCCAAATGACATTTTGAATCATTTTTGGTAGAGTCCAAAAAATCAATTTTCTGATGAAAAACGATGACCCCGGACCAGTCGAACGTTGAAAAAATGGTCAATATTGATGAAATTTTAACATTTAATCTTTTGACTTTAAATGACGGTTGAATGTGAGTTATTACTTTTTCAACTAAAATAAGTGTGTTTAAAGTCATTTCTGTGCCTGAAATTGGTCAAAATTGAAGATTTTGAGTAAGCAGAACTCTGTAAAAATGGCAGCTTTGGTCACTGTGAGGGTTTAAAAAGTGGTTATTCAACATGAGGCCTGATCCAAATGACATTTTGAATCATTTTTGGTAGAGTCCAAAAAATCAATTTTCTGATGAAAAGCGATGACCCCGGACCAGTCGAACGTTGAAAAAATGGTCAATATTGATGAAATTTTAACATTTAATCTTTTGACTTTAAATGACGGTTGGATGTGAGTTATTACTTTTTCAACTAAAATAAGTGTGTTTAAAGTCATTTCTGTGCCTGAAATTGGTCAAAATTGAAGATTTTGAGTAAGCAAAACTCTGTAAAAATGGCAGTTTTGGTCACTGTGAGGGTTTAAAAAGTGGTTATTCAACATGAGGCCTGATCCAAATGACATTTTGAATCATTTTTGGTAGAGTCCAAAAAATCCATTTTCTGATGAAAAACGATGACCCCGGACCAGTCGAACGTTGAAAAAATGGTCAATATTGATGAAATTTTAACATTTAATCTTTTGACTTTAAATGACGGTTGGATGTCAGTTATTACTTTTTCAACTAAAATAAGTGTGTTTAAAGTCATTTCTGTGCCTGAAATTGGTCAAAATTGAAGATTTTGAGTAAGCAAAACTCTGTAAAAATGGCAGTTTTGGTCACTGTGAGGGTTTAAAACGTGGTTATTCAACATGAGGCCCGATCCAAATGACATTTTGAATCATTTTTGGTAGAGTCCAAAAAATCAATTTTCTGATGAAAAACAATGACCCCGGACCAGTCGAACGTTGAAAAAATGGTCAATATTGATGAAATTTTAACATTTAATCTTTTGACTTTAAATGACGGTTGGATGTGAGTTATTACTTTTTCAACTAAAATAAGTGTGTTTAAAGTCATTTCTGTGCCTGAAATTGGTCAAAATTGAAGATTTTGAGTAAGCAAAACTCTGTAAAAATGGCAATTTTGGTCACTGTGAGGGTTTAAAAAGTGGTTATTCAACATGAGGCCCGATCCAAATGACATTTTGAATCATTTTTGGTAGAGTCCCAAAAATCAATTTTCTGATGAAAAACGATGACCCCGGACCAGTCGAACGTTGAAAAAATGGTCAATATTGATGAAATTTTAACATTTAATCTTTTGACTTTAAATGATGGTTGGATGTGAGTTATTACTTTTTCAACTAAAATAAGTGTGTTTAAAGTCATTTCTGTGCCTGAAATTGGTCAAATTGAAGATTTTGAGTAAGCAAAACTCTGTAAAAATGGCAATTTTGGTCACTGTGAGGGTTTAAAAAGTGGTTATTCAACATGAGGCCCGATCCAAATGACAATTTTGAATCATTTTTGGTAGAGTCCAAAAAATCAATTTTCTGATGAAAAATGATGACCCCGAACCAGTCGAACGTTGAAAAAATTGTCAATATTGATGAAATTTTAACATTTAATCTTTTGACTTTAAATGACGGATGGATGTGAGTTATTACTTTTTCAACTAAAATAAGTGTATTTAAAGTCATTTCTGTGCCTGAAATTGGTCAAAATTGAAGATTTTGAGTAAGCAAAACTCTGTAAAAATGGCAATTTTGGTCACTGTGAGGGTTTAAAAAGTGGTTATTCAACATGAGGCCCGATCCAAATGACATTTTGAATCATTTTTGGTAGAGTCCAAAAAATCAATTTTCTGATGAAAAACGATGACCCCGGACCAGTCGAACGTTGAAAAAATGGTCAATAATGATGAAATTTTAACATTTAATCTTTTGACTTTAAATGACGGTTGGATGTGAGTTATTACTTTTTCAACTAAAATAAGTGTGTTTAAAGTCATTTCTGTGCCTGAAATTGGTCAAAATTGAAGATTTTGAGTAAGCAAAACTCTGTAAAAATGGCAATTTTGGTCACTGTGAGGGTTTAAAAAGTGGTTATTCAACATGAGGCCCGATCCAAATGACAATTTTGAATCATTTTTGGTAGAGTCCAAAAAATCAATTTTCTGATGAAAAATGATGACCCCGGACCAGTCGAACGTTCAAAAAATGGTCAATATTGATGAAATTTTAACATTTAATCTTTTGACTTTAAATGACGGTTGGATGTGAGTTATTACTTTTTCAACTAAAATAAGTGTGTTTAAAGTCATTTCTGTGCCTGAAATTGGTCAAAATTGAAGATTTTGAGTAAGCAAAACTCTGTAAAAATGGCAATTTTGGTCACTGTGAGGGTTTAAAAAGTGGTTATTCAACATGAGGCCCGATCCAAATGACATTTTGAATCATTTTTGGTAGAGTCCAAAAAATCCATTTTCTGATGAAAAACGATGACCCCGGACCAGTCGAACGTTGAAAAAATTGTCAATATTGATGAAATTTTAACATTTAATCTTTTGACTTTAAATGACGGTTGGATGTGAGTTATTACTTTTTCAACTAAAATAAGTGTATTTAAAGTCATTTCTGTGCCTGAAATTGGTCAAAATTGAAGATTTTGAGTAAGCAAAACTCTGTAAAAATGGCAATTTTGGTCACTGTGAGGGTTTAAAAAGTGGTTATTCAACATGAGGCCCGATCCAAATGACATTTTGAATCATTTTTGGTAGAGTCCAAAAAATTCATTTTCTGATGAAAAACGATGACCCCGGACCAGTCGAACGTTGAAAAAATGGTCAATATTGATGAAATTTTAATATTTAATCTTTTGACTTTAAATGACGGTTGGATGTGAGTTATTACTTTTTCAACTAAAATAAGTGTGTTTAAAGTCATTTCTGTGCCTGAAATTGGTCAAAATTGAAGATTTTGAGTAAGCAAAACTCAGTAAAAATGGCAGTTTTGGTCACTGTGAGGGTTTAAAAAGTGGTTATTCAACATGAGGCCCGATCCAAATGACATTTTGAATTATTTTTGGTAGAGTCCAAAAAATCAATTTTCTGATGAAAAACGATGACCCCGGACCAGTCGAACGTTGAAAAAATGGTCAATATTGATGAAATTTTAACATTTAATCTTTTGACTTTAAATGACGGTTGGATGTGAGTTATTACTTTTTCAACTAAAATAAGTGTGTTTAAAGTCATTTCTGTGCCTGAAATTGGTCAAAATTGAAGATTTTGAGTAAGCAAAACTCTGTAAAAATGGCAATTTTGGTCACCGTGAGGGTTTAAAAAGTGGTTATTCAACATGAGGCCCGATCCAAATGACATTTTGAATCATTTTTGGTAGAGTCCAAAAAATCAATTTTCTGATGAAAAACGATGACCCCGGACCAGTCGAACGTTGAAAAAATGGTCAATATTGATGAAATTTTAATATTTAATCTTTTGACTTTAAATGACGGTTGGATGTGAGTTATTACTTTTTCAACTAAAATAAGTGTGTTTAAAGTCATTTCTGTGCCTGAAATTGGTCAAAATTGAAGATTTTGAGTAAGCAAAACTCTGTAAAAATGCAGTTTTGGTCACTGTGAGGGTTTAAAAAGTGGTTATCAACATGAGGCCCGATCCAAATGACATTTTGAATCATTTTTGGTAGAGTCCAAAAAAATCAATTTTCTGATGAAAAACGATGACCCCGGACCAGTCGAACGTTGAAAAAATGGTCAATATTGATGAAATTTTAACATTTAATCTTTTGACTTTAAATGACGGTTGGATGTGAGTTATTACTTTTTCAACTAAAATGAGTGTGTTTAAAGTCATTTCTGTGCCTGAAATGGTCAAAATTGAAGATTTTGAGTAAGCAAAACTCTGTAAAAATGGCAATTTTGGTCACTGTGAGGGTTTAAAAAGTGGTTATTCAACATGAGGCCCGATCCAAATGACATTTTGAATCATTTTTGGTAGAGTCCAAAAAATCAATTTTCTGATGAAAAACGATGACCCCGGACCAGTCGAACGTTGAAAAAATGGTCAATATTGATGAAATTTTAATATTTAATCTTTTCACTTTAAATGACGGTTGGATGTGAGTTATTACTTTTTCAACTAAAATAAGTGTGTTTAAAGTCATTTCTGTGCCTGAAATTGGTCAAATTGAAGATTTTGAGTAAGCAAAACTCTGTAAAAATGGCAATTTTGGTCACTGTGAGGGTTTAAAAAGTGGTTATTCAACATGAGGCCCGATCCAAATGACATTTTGAATCATTTTTGGTAGAGTCCAAAAAATCAATTTTCTGATGAAAAACGATGACCCCGGACCAGTCGAACGTTCAAAAAATGGTCAATATTGATGAAATTTTAACATTTAATCTTTTGACTTTAAATGACGGTTGGATGTCAGTTATTACTTTTTCAACTAAAATAAGTGTGTTTAAAGTCATTTCTGTGCCTGAAATTGGTCAAAATTGAAGATTTTGAGTAAGCAAAACTCTGTAAAAATGGCAATTTTGGTCACTGTGAGGGTTTAAAAAGTGGTTATTCAACATGAGGCCCGATCCAAATGACATTTTGAATCATTTTTGGTAGAGTCCAAAAAATCAATTTTCTGATGAAAAACGATGACCCCGGACCAGTCGAACGTTGAAAAAATTGTCAATATTGATGAAATTTTAACATTTAATCTTTTGACTTTAAATGACGGTTGGATGTGAGTTATTACTTTTTCAACTAAAATAAGTGTATTTAAAGTCATTTCTGTGCCTGAAATTGGTCAAAATTGAAGATTTTGAGTAAGCAAAACTCTGTAAAAATGGCAATTTTGGTCACTGTGAGGGTTTAAAAAGTGGTTATTCAACATGAGGCCCGATCCAAATGACATTTTGAATCATTTTTGGTAGAGTCCAAAAAATCAATTTTCTGATGAAAAACGATGACCCCGGACCAGTCGAACGTTGAAAAAATGGTCAATATTGATGAAATTTTAACATTTAATCTTTTGACTTTAAATGACGGTTGGATGTGAGTTATTACTTTTTCAACTAAAATAAGTGTGTTTAAAGTCATTTCTGTGCCTGAAATTGGTCAAAATTGAAGATTTTGAGTAAGCAAAACTCTGTAAAAATGGCAATTTTGGTCACTGTGAGGGTTTAAAAAGTGGTTATTCAACATGAGGCCCGATCCAAATGACATTTTGAATCATTTTTGGTAGAGTCCAAAAAATCAATTTTCTGATGAAAAACGATGACCCCGGACCAGTCGAACGTTGAAAAAATGGTCATTATTGATGAAATTTTAATATTTAATCTTTTGACTTTAAATGACGGTTGGATGTGAGTTATTACTTTTTCAACTAAAATAAGTGTGTTTAAAGTCATTTCTGTGCCTGAAATTGGTCAAAATTGAAGATTTTGAGTAAGCAAAACTCTGTAAAAATTGCAGTTTTGGTCACTGTGAGGGTTTAAAAAGTGGTTATTCAACATGAGGCCCGATCCAAATGACATTTTGAATCATTTTTGGTAGAGTCCAAAAAATCAATTTTCTGATGAAAAACGATGACCCCGGACCAGTCGAACGTTGAAAAAATGGTCAATATTGATGAAATTTTAACATTTAATCTTTTGACTTTAAATGACGGTTGGATGTGAGTTATTACTTTTTCAACTAAAATAAGTGTGTTTAAAGTCATTTCTGTGCCTGAAATTGGTCAAAATTGAAGATTTTGAGTAAGCAAAACTCTGTAAAAATGGCAATTTTGGTCACTGTGAGGGTTTAAAAAGTGGTTATTCAACATGAGGCCCGATCCAAATGACATTTTGAATCATTTTTGGTAGAGTCCAAAAAATTCATTTTCTGATGAAAAACGATGACCCCGGACCAGTCGAACGTTGAAAAAATGGTCAATATTGATGAAATTTTAATATTTAATCTTTTGACTTTAAATGACGGTTGGATGTGAGTTATTACTTTTTCAACTAAAATAAGTGTGTTTAAAGTCATTTCTGTGCCTGAAATTGGTCAAAATTGAAGATTTTGAGTAAGCAAAACTCAGTAAAAATGGCAGTTTTGGTCACTGTGAGGGTTTAAAAAGTGGTTATTCAACATGAGGCCCGATCCAAATGACATTTTGAATTATTTTTGGTAGAGTCCAAAAAATCAATTTTCTGATGAAAAACGATGACCCCGGACCAGTCGAACGTTGAAAAAATGGTCAATATTGATGAAATTTTAACATTTAATCTTTTGACTTTAAATGACGGTTGGATGTGAGTTATTACTTTTTCAACTAAAATAAGTGTGTTTAAAGTCATTTCTGTGCCTGAAATTGGTCAAAATTGAAGATTTTGAGTAAGCAAAACTCTGTAAAAATGGCAATTTTGGTCACCGTGAGGGTTTAAAAAGTGGTTATTCAACATGAGGCCCGATCCAAATGACATTTTGAATCATTTTTGGTAGAGTCCAAAAAATCAATTTTCTGATGAAAAACGATGACCCCGGACCAGTCGAACGTTGAAAAAATGGTCAATATTGATGAAATTTTAATATTTAATCTTTTGACTTTAAATGACGGTTGGATGTGAGTTATTACTTTTTCAACTAAAATAAGTGTGTTTAAAGTCATTTCTGTGCCTGAAATTGGTCAAAATTGAAGATTTTGAGTAAGCAAAACTCTGTAAAAATGCAGTTTTGGTCACTGTGAGGGTTTAAAAAGTGGTTATCAACATGAGGCCCGATCCAAATGACATTTTGAATCATTTTTGGTAGAGTCCAAAAAAATCAATTTTCTGATGAAAAACGATGACCCCGGACCAGTCGAACGTTGAAAAAATGGTCAATATTGATGAAATTTTAACATTTAATCTTTTGACTTTAAATGACGGTTGGATGTGAGTTATTACTTTTTCAACTAAAATGAGTGTGTTTAAAGTCATTTCTGTGCCTGAAATGGTCAAAATTGAAGATTTTGAGTAAGCAAAACTCTGTAAAAATGGCAATTTTGGTCACTGTGAGGGTTTAAAAAGTGGTTATTCAACATGAGGCCCGATCCAAATGACATTTTGAATCATTTTTGGTAGAGTCCAAAAAATCAATTTTCTGATGAAAAACGATGACCCCGGACCAGTCGAACGTTGAAAAAATGGTCAATATTGATGAAATTTTAATATTTAATCTTTTCACTTTAAATGACGGTTGGATGTGAGTTATTACTTTTTCAACTAAAATAAGTGTGTTTAAAGTCATTTCTGTGCCTGAAATTGGTCAAATTGAAGATTTTGAGTAAGCAAAACTCTGTAAAAATGGCAATTTTGGTCACTGTGAGGGTTTAAAAAGTGGTTATTCAACATGAGGCCCGATCCAAATGACATTTTGAATCATTTTTGGTAGAGTCCAAAAAATCAATTTTCTGATGAAAAACGATGACCCCGGACCAGTCGAACGTTCAAAAAATGGTCAATATTGATGAAATTTTAACATTTAATCTTTTGACTTTAAATGACGGTTGGATGTCAGTTATTACTTTTTCAACTAAAATAAGTGTGTTTAAAGTCATTTCTGTGCCTGAAATTGGTCAAAATTGAAGATTTTGAGTAAGCAAAACTCTGTAAAAATGGCAATTTTGGTCACTGTGAGGGTTTAAAAAGTGGTTATTCAACATGAGGCCCGATCCAAATGACATTTTGAATCATTTTTGGTAGAGTCCAAAAAATCAATTTTCTGATGAAAAACGATGACCCCGGACCAGTCGAACGTTGAAAAAATTGTCAATATTGATGAAATTTTAACATTTAATCTTTTGACTTTAAATGACGGTTGGATGTGAGTTATTACTTTTTCAACTAAAATAAGTGTATTTAAAGTCATTTCTGTGCCTGAAATTGGTCAAAATTGAAGATTTTGAGTAAGCAAAACTCTGTAAAAATGGCAATTTTGGTCACTGTGAGGGTTTAAAAAGTGGTTATTCAACATGAGGCCCGATCCAAATGACATTTTGAATCATTTTTGGTAGAGTCCAAAAAATCAATTTTCTGATGAAAAACGATGACCCCGGACCAGTCGAACGTTGAAAAAATGGTCAATATTGATGAAATTTTAACATTTAATCTTTTGACTTTAAATGACGGTTGGATGTGAGTTATTACTTTTTCAACTAAAATAAGTGTGTTTAAAGTCATTTCTGTGCCTGAAATTGGTCAAAATTGAAGATTTTGAGTAAGCAAAACTCTGTAAAAATGGCAATTTTGGTCACTGTGAGGGTTTAAAAAGTGGTTATTCAACATGAGGCCCGATCCAAATGACATTTTGAATCATTTTTGGTAGAGTCCAAAAAATCAATTTTCTGATGAAAAACGATGACCCCGGACCAGTCGAACGTTGAAAAAATGGTCATTATTGATGAAATTTTAATATTTAATCTTTTGACTTTAAATGACGGTTGGATGTGAGTTATTACTTTTTCAACTAAAATAAGTGTGTTTAAAGTCATTTCTGTGCCTGAAATTGGTCAAAATTGAAGATTTTGAGTAAGCAAAACTCTGTAAAAATTGCAGTTTTGGTCACTGTGAGGGTTTAAAAAGTGGTTATTCAACATGAGGCCCGATCCAAATGACATTTTGAATCATTTTTGGTAGAGTCCAAAAAATCAATTTTCTGATGAAAAACGATGACCCCGGACCAGTCGAACGTTGAAAAAATGGTCAATATTGATGAAATTTTAACATTTAATCTTTTGACTTTAAATGACGGTTGAATGTGAGTTATTACTTTTTCAACTAAAATAAGTGTGTTTAAAGTCATTTCTGTGCCTGAAATTGGTCAAAATTGAAGATTTTGAGTAAGCAGAACTCTGTAAAAATGGCAGCTTTGGTCACTGTGAGGGTTTAAAAAGTGGTTATTCAACATGAGGCCTGATCCAAATGACATTTTGAATCATTTTTGGTAGAGTCCAAAAAATCAATTTTCTGATGAAAAGCGATGACCCCGGACCAGTCGAACGTTGAAAAAATGGTCAATATTGATGAAATTTTAACATTTAATCTTTTGACTTTAAATGACGGTTGGATGTGAGTTATTACTTTTTCAACTAAAATAAGTGTGTTTAAAGTCATTTCTGTGCCTGAAATTGGTCAAAATTGAAGATTTTGAGTAAGCAAAACTCTGTAAAAATGGCAGTTTTGGTCACTGTGAGGGTTTAAAAAGTGGTTATTCAACATGAGGCCTGATCCAAATGACATTTTGAATCATTTTTGGTAGAGTCCAAAAAATCCATTTTCTGATGAAAAACGATGACCCCGGACCAGTCGAACGTTGAAAAAATGGTCAATATTGATGAAATTTTAACATTTAATCTTTTGACTTTAAATGACGGTTGGATGTCAGTTATTACTTTTTCAACTAAAATAAGTGTGTTTAAAGTCATTTCTGTGCCTGAAATTGGTCAAAATTGAAGATTTTGAGTAAGCAAAACTCTGTAAAAATGGCAGTTTTGGTCACTGTGAGGGTTTAAAACGTGGTTATTCAACATGAGGCCCGATCCAAATGACATTTTGAATCATTTTTGGTAGAGTCCAAAAAATCAATTTTCTGATGAAAAACAATGACCCCGGACCAGTCGAACGTTGAAAAAATGGTCAATATTGATGAAATTTTAACATTTAATCTTTTGACTTTAAATGACGGTTGGATGTCAGTTATTACTTTTTCAACTAAAATAAGTGTGTTTAAAGTCATTTCTGTGCCTGAAATTGGTCAAAATTGAAGATTTTGAGTAAGCAAAACTCTGTAAAAATGGCAATTTTGGTCACTGTGAGGGTTTAAAAAGTGGTTATTCAACATGAGGCCCGATCCAAATGACATTTTGAATCATTTTTGGTAGAGTCCAAAAAATCCATTTTCTGATGAAAAACGATGACCCCGGACCAGTCGAACGTTGAAAAAATGGTCAATATTGATGAAATTTTAACATTTAATCTTTTGACTTTAAATGACGGTTGGATGTGAGTTATTACTTTTTCAACTAAAATAAGTGTGTTTAAAGTCATTTCTGTGCCTGAAATTGGTCAAAATTGAAGATTTTGAGTAAGCAAAACTCTGTAAAAATGGCAATTTTGGTCACTGTGAGGGTTTAAAAAGTGGTTATTCAACATGAGGCCCGATCCAAATGACATTTTGAATCATTTTTGGTAGAGTCCCAAAAATCAATTTTCTGATGAAAAACGATGACCCCGGACCAGTCGAACGTTGAAAAAATGGTCAATATTGATGAAATTTTAACATTTAATCTTTTGACTTTAAATGATGGTTGGATGTGAGTTATTACTTTTTCAACTAAAATAAGTGTGTTTAAAGTCATTTCTGTGCCTGAAATTGGTCAAATTGAAGATTTTGAGTAAGCAAAACTCTGTAAAAATGGCAATTTTGGTCACTGTGAGGGTTTAAAAAGTGGTTATTCAACATGAGGCCCGATCCAAATGACAATTTTGAATCATTTTTGGTAGAGTCCAAAAAATCAATTTTCTGATGAAAAATGATGACCCCGGACCAGTCGAACGTTGAAAAAATTGTCAATATTGATGAAATTTTAACATTTAATCTTTTGACTTTAAATGACGGATGGATGTGAGTTATTACTTTTTCAACTAAAATAAGTGTATTTAAAGTCATTTCTGTGCCTGAAATTGGTCAAAATTGAAGATTTTGAGTAAGCAAAACTCTGTAAAAATGGCAATTTTGGTCACTGTGAGGGTTTAAAAAGTGGTTATTCAACATGAGGCCCGATCCAAATGACATTTTGAATCATTTTTGGTAGAGTCCAAAAAATCAATTTTCTGATGAAAAACGATGACCCCGGACCAGTCGAACGTTGAAAAAATGGTCAATAATGATGAAATTTTAACATTTAATCTTTTGACTTTAAATGACGGTTGGATGTGAGTTATTACTTTTTCAACTAAAATAAGTGTGTTTAAAGTCATTTCTGTGCCTGAAATTGGTCAAAATTGAAGATTTTGAGTAAGCAAAACTCTGTAAAAATGGCAATTTTGGTCACTGTGAGGGTTTAAAAAGTGGTTATTCAACATGAGGCCCGATCCAAATGACAATTTTGAATCATTTTTGGTAGAGTCCAAAAAATCAATTTTCTGATGAAAAATGATGACCCCGGACCAGTCGAACGTTCAAAAAATGGTCAATATTGATGAAATTTTAACATTTAATCTTTTGACTTTAAATGACGGTTGGATGTGAGTTATTACTTTTTCAACTAAAATAAGTGTGTTTAAAGTCATTTCTGTGCCTGAAATTGGTCAAAATTGAAGATTTTGAGTAAGCAAAACTCTGTAAAAATGGCAATTTTGGTCACTGTGAGGGTTTAAAAAGTGGTTATTCAACATGAGGCCCGATCCAAATGACATTTTGAATCATTTTTGGTAGAGTCCAAAAAATCCATTTTCTGATGAAAAACGATGACCCCGGACCAGTCGAACGTTGAAAAAATTGTCAATATTGATGAAATTTTAACATTTAATCTTTTGACTTTAAATGACGGTTGGATGTGAGTTATTACTTTTTCAACTAAAATAAGTGTATTTAAAGTCATTTCTGTGCCTGAAATTGGTCAAAATTGAAGATTTTGAGTAAGCAAAACTCTGTAAAAATGGCAATTTTGGTCACTGTGAGGGTTTAAAAAGTGGTTATTCAACATGAGGCCCGATCCAAATGACATTTTGAATCATTTTTGGTAGAGTCCAAAAAATTCATTTTCTGATGAAAAACGATGACCCCGGACCAGTCGAACGTTGAAAAAATGGTCAATATTGATGAAATTTTAATATTTAATCTTTTGACTTTAAATGACGGTTGGATGTGAGTTATTACTTTTTCAACTAAAATAAGTGTGTTTAAAGTCATTTCTGTGCCTGAAATTGGTCAAAATTGAAGATTTTGAGTAAGCAAAACTCAGTAAAAATGGCAGTTTTGGTCACTGTGAGGGTTTAAAAAGTGGTTATTCAACATGAGGCCCGATCCAAATGACATTTTGAATTATTTTTGGTAGAGTCCAAAAAATCAATTTTCTGATGAAAAACGATGACCCCGGACCAGTCGAACGTTGAAAAAATGGTCAATATTGATGAAATTTTAACATTTAATCTTTTGACTTTAAATGACGGTTGGATGTGAGTTATTACTTTTTCAACTAAAATAAGTGTGTTTAAAGTCATTTCTGTGCCTGAAATTGGTCAAAATTGAAGATTTTGAGTAAGCAAAACTCTGTAAAAATGGCAATTTTGGTCACCGTGAGGGTTTAAAAAGTGGTTATTCAACATGAGGCCCGATCCAAATGACATTTTGAATCATTTTTGGTAGAGTCCAAAAAATCAATTTTCTGATGAAAAACGATGACCCCGGACCAGTCGAACGTTGAAAAAATGGTCAATATTGATGAAATTTTAATATTTAATCTTTTGACTTTAAATGACGGTTGGATGTGAGTTATTACTTTTTCAACTAAAATAAGTGTGTTTAAAGTCATTTCTGTGCCTGAAATTGGTCAAAATTGAAGATTTTGAGTAAGCAAAACTCTGTAAAAATGCAGTTTTGGTCACTGTGAGGGTTTAAAAAGTGGTTATCAACATGAGGCCCGATCCAAATGACATTTTGAATCATTTTTGGTAGAGTCCAAAAAAATCAATTTTCTGATGAAAAACGATGACCCCGGACCAGTCGAACGTTGAAAAAATGGTCAATATTGATGAAATTTTAACATTTAATCTTTTGACTTTAAATGACGGTTGGATGTGAGTTATTACTTTTTCAACTAAAATGAGTGTGTTTAAAGTCATTTCTGTGCCTGAAATGGTCAAAATTGAAGATTTTGAGTAAGCAAAACTCTGTAAAAATGGCAATTTTGGTCACTGTGAGGGTTTAAAAAGTGGTTATTCAACATGAGGCCCGATCCAAATGACATTTTGAATCATTTTTGGTAGAGTCCAAAAAATCAATTTTCTGATGAAAAACGATGACCCCGGACCAGTCGAACGTTGAAAAAATGGTCAATATTGATGAAATTTTAATATTTAATCTTTTCACTTTAAATGACGGTTGGATGTGAGTTATTACTTTTTCAACTAAAATAAGTGTGTTTAAAGTCATTTCTGTGCCTGAAATTGGTCAAATTGAAGATTTTGAGTAAGCAAAACTCTGTAAAAATGGCAATTTTGGTCACTGTGAGGGTTTAAAAAGTGGTTATTCAACATGAGGCCCGATCCAAATGACATTTTGAATCATTTTTGGTAGAGTCCAAAAAATCAATTTTCTGATGAAAAACGATGACCCCGGACCAGTCGAACGTTCAAAAAATGGTCAATATTGATGAAATTTTAACATTTAATCTTTTGACTTTAAATGACGGTTGGATGTCAGTTATTACTTTTTCAACTAAAATAAGTGTGTTTAAAGTCATTTCTGTGCCTGAAATTGGTCAAAATTGAAGATTTTGAGTAAGCAAAACTCTGTAAAAATGGCAATTTTGGTCACTGTGAGGGTTTAAAAAGTGGTTATTCAACATGAGGCCCGATCCAAATGACATTTTGAATCATTTTTGGTAGAGTCCAAAAAATCAATTTTCTGATGAAAAACGATGACCCCGGACCAGTCGAACGTTGAAAAAATTGTCAATATTGATGAAATTTTAACATTTAATCTTTTGACTTTAAATGACGGTTGGATGTGAGTTATTACTTTTTCAACTAAAATAAGTGTATTTAAAGTCATTTCTGTGCCTGAAATTGGTCAAAATTGAAGATTTTGAGTAAGCAAAACTCTGTAAAAATGGCAATTTTGGTCACTGTGAGGGTTTAAAAAGTGGTTATTCAACATGAGGCCCGATCCAAATGACATTTTGAATCATTTTTGGTAGAGTCCAAAAAATCAATTTTCTGATGAAAAACGATGACCCCGGACCAGTCGAACGTTGAAAAAATGGTCAATATTGATGAAATTTTAACATTTAATCTTTTGACTTTAAATGACGGTTGGATGTGAGTTATTACTTTTTCAACTAAAATAAGTGTGTTTAAAGTCATTTCTGTGCCTGAAATTGGTCAAAATTGAAGATTTTGAGTAAGCAAAACTCTGTAAAAATTGCAGTTTTGGTCACTGTGAGGGTTTAAAAAGTGGTTATTCAACATGAGGCCCGATCCAAATGACATTTTGAATCATTTTTGGTAGAGTCCAAAAAATCAATTTTCTGATGAAAAACGATGACCCCGGACCAGTCGAACGTTGAAAAAATGGTCAATATTGATGAAATTTTAACATTTAATCTTTTGACTTTAAATGACGGTTGAATGTGAGTTATTACTTTTTCAACTAAAATAAGTGTGTTTAAAGTCATTTCTGTGCCTGAAATTGGTCAAAATTGAAGATTTTGAGTAAGCAGAACTCTGTAAAAATGGCAGCTTTGGTCACTGTGAGGGTTTAAAAAGTGGTTATTCAACATGAGGCCTGATCCAAATGACATTTTGAATCATTTTTGGTAGAGTCCAAAAAATCAATTTTCTGATGAAAAGCGATGACCCCGGACCAGTCGAACGTTGAAAAAATGGTCAATATTGATGAAATTTTAACATTTAATCTTTTGACTTTAAATGACGGTTGGATGTGAGTTATTACTTTTTCAACTAAAATAAGTGTGTTTAAAGTCATTTCTGTGCCTGAAATTGGTCAAAATTGAAGATTTTGAGTAAGCAAAACTCTGTAAAAATGGCAGTTTTGGTCACTGTGAGGGTTTAAAAAGTGGTTATTCAACATGAGGCCTGATCCAAATGACATTTTGAATCATTTTTGGTAGAGTCCAAAAAATCCATTTTCTGATGAAAAACGATGACCCCGGACCAGTCGAACGTTGAAAAAATGGTCAATATTGATGAAATTTTAACATTTAATCTTTTGACTTTAAATGACGGTTGGATGTCAGTTATTACTTTTTCAACTAAAATAAGTGTGTTTAAAGTCATTTCTGTGCCTGAAATTGGTCAAAATTGAAGATTTTGAGTAAGCAAAACTCTGTAAAAATGGCAGTTTTGGTCACTGTGAGGGTTTAAAACGTGGTTATTCAACATGAGGCCCGATCCAAATGACATTTTGAATCATTTTTGGTAGAGTCCAAAAAATCAATTTTCTGATGAAAAACAATGACCCCGGACCAGTCGAACGTTGAAAAAATGGTCAATATTGATGAAATTTTAACATTTAATCTTTTGACTTTAAATGACGGTTGGATGTCAGTTATTACTTTTTCAACTAAAATAAGTGTGTTTAAAGTCATTTCTGTGCCTGAAATTGGTCAAAATTGAAGATTTTGAGTAAGCAAAACTCTGTAAAAATGGCAATTTTGGTCACTGTGAGGGTTTAAAAAGTGGTTATTCAACATGAGGCCCGATCCAAATGACATTTTGAATCATTTTTGGTAGAGTCCAAAAAATCCATTTTCTGATGAAAAACGATGACCCCGGACCAGTCGAACGTTGAAAAAATGGTCAATATTGATGAAATTTTAACATTTAATCTTTTGACTTTAAATGACGGTTGGATGTGAGTTATTACTTTTTCAACTAAAATAAGTGTGTTTAAAGTCATTTCTGTGCCTGAAATTGGTCAAAATTGAAGATTTTGAGTAAGCAAAACTCTGTAAAAATGGCAATTTTGGTCACTGTGAGGGTTTAAAAAGTGGTTATTCAACATGAGGCCCGATCCAAATGACATTTTGAATCATTTTTGGTAGAGTCCCAAAAATCAATTTTCTGATGAAAAACGATGACCCCGGACCAGTCGAACGTTGAAAAAATGGTCAATATTGATGAAATTTTAACATTTAATCTTTTGACTTTAAATGATGGTTGGATGTGAGTTATTACTTTTTCAACTAAAATAAGTGTGTTTAAAGTCATTTCTGTGCCTGAAATTGGTCAAATTGAAGATTTTGAGTAAGCAAAACTCTGTAAAAATGGCAATTTTGGTCACTGTGAGGGTTTAAAAAGTGGTTATTCAACATGAGGCCCGATCCAAATGACAATTTTGAATCATTTTTGGTAGAGTCCAAAAAATCAATTTTCTGATGAAAAATGATGACCCCGGACCAGTCGAACGTTGAAAAAATTGTCAATATTGATGAAATTTTAACATTTAATCTTTTGACTTTAAATGACGGATGGATGTGAGTTATTACTTTTTCAACTAAAATAAGTGTATTTAAAGTCATTTCTGTGCCTGAAATTGGTCAAAATTGAAGATTTTGAGTAAGCAAAACTCTGTAAAAATGGCAATTTTGGTCACTGTGAGGGTTTAAAAAGTGGTTATTCAACATGAGGCCCGATCCAAATGACATTTTGAATCATTTTTGGTAGAGTCCAAAAAATCAATTTTCTGATGAAAAACGATGACCCCGGACCAGTCGAACGTTGAAAAAATGGTCAATAATGATGAAATTTTAACATTTAATCTTTTGACTTTAAATGACGGTTGGATGTGAGTTATTACTTTTTCAACTAAAATAAGTGTGTTTAAAGTCATTTCTGTGCCTGAAATTGGTCAAAATTGAAGATTTTGAGTAAGCAAAACTCTGTAAAAATGGCAATTTTGGTCACTGTGAGGGTTTAAAAAGTGGTTATTCAACATGAGGCCCGATCCAAATGACAATTTTGAATCATTTTTGGTAGAGTCCAAAAAATCAATTTTCTGATGAAAAATGATGACCCCGGACCAGTCGAACGTTCAAAAAATGGTCAATATTGATGAAATTTTAACATTTAATCTTTTTGACTTTAAATGACGGTTGGATGTGAGTTATTACTTTTTCAACTAAAATAAGTGTGTTTAAAGTCATTTCTGTGCCTGAAATTGGTCAAAATTGAAGATTTTGAGTAAGCAAAACTCTGTAAAAATGGCAATTTTGGTCACTGTGAGGGTTTAAAAAGTGGTTATTCAACATGAGGCCCGATCCAAATGACATTTTGAATCATTTTTGGTAGAGTCCAAAAAATCCATTTTCTGATGAAAAACGATGACCCCGGACCAGTCGAACGTTGAAAAAATTGTCAATATTGATGAAATTTTAACATTTAATCTTTTGACTTTAAATGACGGTTGGATGTGAGTTATTACTTTTTCAACTAAAATAAGTGTATTTAAAGTCATTTCTGTGCCTGAAATTGGTCAAAATTGAAGATTTTGAGTAAGCAAAACTCTGTAAAAATGGCAATTTTGGTCACTGTGAGGGTTTAAAAAGTGGTTATTCAACATGAGGCCCGATCCAAATGACATTTTGAATCATTTTTGGTAGAGTCCAAAAAATCAATTTTCTGATGAAAAACGATGACCCCGGACCAGTCGAACGTTGAAAAAATGGTCAATAATGATGAAATTTTAACATTTAATCTTTTGACTTTAAATGACGGTTGGATGTGAGTTATTACTTTTTCAACTAAAATAAGTGTGTTTAAAGTCATTTCTGTGCCTGAAATTGGTCAAAATTGAAGATTTTGAGTAAGCAAAACTCTGTAAAAATGGCAGTTTTGGTCACTGTGAGGGTTTAAAAAGTGGTTATCAACATGAGGCCCGATCCAAATGACATTTTGAATCATTTTTGGTAGAGTCCAAAAAATCAATTTTCTGATGAAAAACGATGACCCCGGACCAGTCGAACGTTGAAAAAATGGTCAATATTGATGAAATTTTAACATTTAATCTTTTGACTTTAAATGATGGTTGGATGTGAGTTATTACTTTTTCAACTAAAATAAGTGTGTTTAAAGTCATTTCTGTGCCTGAAATTGGTCAAATTGAAGATTTTGAGTAAGCAAAACTCTGTAAAAATGGCAATTTTGGTCACTGTGAGGGTTTAAAAAGTGGTTATTCAACATGAGGCCCGATCCAAATGACAATTTTGAATCATTTTTGGTAGAGTCCAAAAAATCAATTTTCTGATGAAAAATGATGACCCCGGACCAGTCGAACGTTGAAAAAATGGTCAATATTGATGAAATTTTAACATTTAATCTTTTGACTTTAAATGACGGTTGGATGTGAGTTATTACTTTTTCAACTAAAATAAGTGTGTTTAAAGTCATTTCTGTGCCTGAAATTGGTCAAAATTGAAGATTTTGAGTAAGCAAAACTCTGTAAAAATGGCAATTTTGGTCACTGTGAGGGTTTAAAAAGTGGTTATTCAACATGAGGCCCGATCCAAATGACATTTTGAATCATTTTTGGTAGAGTCCAAAAAATCCATTTTCTGATGAAAAACGATGACCCCGGACCAGTCGAACGTTGAAAAAATTGTCAATATTGATGAAATTTTAACATTTAATCTTTTGACTTTAAATGACGGTTGGATGTGAGTTATTACTTTTTCAACTAAAATAAGTGTATTTAAAGTCATTTCTGTGCCTGAAATTGGTCAAAATTGAAGATTTTGAGTAAGCAAAACTCTGTAAAAATGGCAATTTTGGTCACTGTGAGGGTTTAAAAAGTGGTTATTCAACATGAGGCCCGATCCAAATGACATTTTGAATCATTTTTGGTAGAGTCCAAAAAATCAATTTTCTGATGAAAAACGATGACCCCGGACCAGTCGAACGTTGAAAAAATGGTCAATATTGATGAAATTTTAACATTTAATCTTTTGACTTTAAATGACGGTTGGATGTGAGTTATTACTTTTTCAACTAAAATAAGTGTGTTTAAAGTCATTTCTGTGCCTGAAATTGGTCAAAATTGAAGATTTTGAGTAAGCAAAACTCTGTAAAAATGGCAATTTTGGTCACTGTGAGGGTTTAAAAAGTGGTTATTCAACATGAGGCCCGATCCAAATGACATTTTGAATCATTTTTGGTAGAGTCCAAAAAATCAATTTTCTGATGAAAAACGATGACCCCGGACCAGTCGAACGTTGAAAAAATGGTCAATATTGATGAAATTTTAATATTTAATCTTTTGACTTTAAATGACGGTTGGATGTGAGTTATTACTTTTTCAACTAAAATAAGTGTGTTTAAAGTCATTTCTGTGCCTGAAATTGGTCAAAATTGAAGATTTTGAGTAAGCAAAACTCTGTAAAAATGGCAGTTTTGGTCACTGTGAGGGTTTAAAAAGTGGTTATCAACATGAGGCCCGATCCAAATGACATTTTGAATCATTTTTGGTAGAGTCCAAAAAATCAATTTTCTGATGAAAAACGATGACCCCGGACCAGTCGAACGTTGAAAAAATGGTCAATATTGATGAAATTTTAACATTTAATCTTTTGACTTTAAATGACGGTTGGATGTGAGTTATTACTTTTTCAACTAAAATAAGTGTGTTTAAAGTCATTTCTGTGCCTGAAATTGGTCAAAATTTAAGATTTTGAGTAAGCAAAACTCAGTAAAAATGGCAGTTTTGGTCACTGTGAGGGTTTAAAAAGTGGTTATTCAACATGAGGCCCGATCCAAATGACATTTTGAATTATTTTTGGTAGAGTCCAAAAAATCAATTTTCTGATGAAAAACGATGACCCCGGACCAGTCGAACGTTGAAAAAATGGTCAATATTGATGAAATTTTAACATTTAATCTTTTGACTTTAAATGACGGTTGGATGTGAGTTATTACTTTTTCAACTAAAATAAGTGTGTTTAAAGTCATTTCTGTGCCTGAAATTGGTCAAAATTGAAGATTTTGAGTAAGCAAAACTCTGTAAAAATGGCAATTTTGGTCACCGTGAGGGTTTAAAAAGTGGTTATTCAACATGAGGCCCGATCCAAATGACATTTTGAATCATTTTTGGTAGAGTCCAAAAAATCAATTTTCTGATGAAAAACGATGATTGGACCAGTCGAACGTTGAAAAAATGGTCAATATTGATGAAATTTTAATATTTAATCTTTTGACTTTAAATGACGGTTGGATGTGAGTTATTACTTTTTCAACTAAAATAAGTGTGTTTAAAGTCATTTCTGTGCCTGAAATTGGTCAAAATTTAAGATTTTGAGTAAGCAAAACTCTGTAAAAATTGCAGTTTTGGTCACTGTGAGGGTTTAAAAAGTGGTTATCAACATGAGGCCCGATCCAAATGACATTTTGAATCATTTTTGGTAGAGTCCAAAAAAATCAATTTTCTGATGAAAAACGATGACCCCGGACCAGTCGAACGTTGAAAAAATGGTCAATATTGATGAAATTTTAACATTTAATCTTTTGACTTTAAATGACGGTTGGATGTGAGTTATTACTTTTTCAACTAAAATAAGTGTGTTTAAAGTCATTTCTGTGCCTGAAATTGGTCAAAATTGAAGATTTTGAGTAAGCAAAACTCTGTAAAAATGGCAATTTTGGTCACTGTGAGGGTTTAAAAAGTGGTTATTCAACATGAGGCCCGATCCAAATGACATTTTGAATCATTTTTGGTAGAGTCCAAAAAATCCATTTTCTGATGAAAAACGATGACCCCGGACCAGTCGAACGTTGAAAAAATTGTCAATATTGATGAAATTTTAACATTTAATCTTTTGACTTTAAATGACGGTTGGATGTGAGTTATTACTTTTTCAACTAAAATAAGTGTATTTAAAGTCATTTCTGTGCCTGAAATTGGTCAAAATTGAAGATTTTGAGTAAGCAAAACTCTATAAAAATGGCAATTTTGGTCACTGTGAGGGTTTAAAAAGTGGTTATTCAACATGAGGCCCGATCCAAATGACATTTTGAATCATTTTTGGTAGAGTCCAAAAAATCAATTTTCTGATGAAAAACGATGACCCCGGACCAGTCGAACGTTGAAAAAATGGTCAATATTGATTAAATTTTAACATTTAATCTTTTGACTTTAAATGACGGTTGGATGTGAGTTATTACTTTTTCAACTAAAATAAGTGTGTTTAAAGTCATTTCTGTGCCTGAAATTGGTCAAAATTAAAGATTTTGAGTAAGCAAAACTCTGTAAAAATGGCAATTTTGGTCACTGTGAGGGTTTAAAAAGTGGTTATTCAACATGAGGCCCGATCCAAATGACATTTTGAATCATTTTTGGTAGAGTACAAAAAATCCATTTTCTGATGAAAAACGATGACCCCGGACCAGTCGAACGTTGAAAAAATGGTCAATATTGATGAAATTTTAATATTTAATCTTTTGACTTCAAATGACGGTTGGATGTGAGTTATTACTTTTTCAACTAAAATAAGTGTGTTTAAAGTCATTTCTGTGCCTGAAATTGGTCAAAATTGAAGATTTTGAGTAAGCAAAACTCTGTAAAAATGGCAATTTTGGTCACTGTGAGGGTTTAAAAAGTGGTTATTCAACATGAGGCCCGATCCAAATGACATTTTGAATCATTTTTGGTAGAGTCCAAAAAATCAATTTTCTGATGAAAAACGATGACCCCGGACCAGTCGAACGTTGAAAAAATGGTCATTATTGATGAAATTTTAATATTTAATCTTTTGACTTTAAATGACGGTTGGATGTGAGTTATTACTTTTTCAACTAAAATAAGTGTGTTTAAAGTCATTTCTGTGCCTGAAATTGGTCAAAATTGAAGATTTTGAGTAAGCAAAACTCTGTAAAAATTGCAGTTTTGGTCACTGTGAGGGTTTAAAAAGTGGTTATTCAACATGAGGCCCGATCCAAATGACATTTTGAATCATTTTTGGTAGAGTCCAAAAAATCAATTTTCTGATGAAAAACGATGACCCCGGACCAGTCGAACGTTGAAAAAATGGTCAATATTGATGAAATTTTAACATTTAATCTTTTGACTTTAAATGACGGTTGAATGTGAGTTATTACTTTTTCAACTAAAATAAGTGTGTTTAAAGTCATTTCTGTGCCTGAAATTGGTCAAAATTGAAGATTTTGAGTAAGCAGAACTCTGTAAAAATGGCAGCTTTGGTCACTGTGAGGGTTTAAAAAGTGGTTATTCAACATGAGGCCTGATCCAAATGACATTTTGAATCATTTTTGGTAGAGTCCAAAAAATCAATTTTCTGATGAAAAGCGATGACCCCGGACCAGTCGAACGTTGAAAAAATGGTCAATATTGATGAAATTTTAACATTTAATCTTTTGACTTTAAATGACGGTTGGATGTGAGTTATTACTTTTTCAACTAAAATAAGTGTGTTTAAAGTCATTTCTGTGCCTGAAATTGGTCAAAATTGAAGATTTTGAGTAAGCAAAACTCTGTAAAAATGGCAGTTTTGGTCACTGTGAGGGTTTAAAAAGTGGTTATTCAACATGAGGCCTGATCCAAATGACATTTTGAATCATTTTTGGTAGAGTCCAAAAAATCCATTTTCTGATGAAAAACGATGACCCCGGACCAGTCGAACGTTGAAAAAATGGTCAATATTGATGAAATTTTAACATTTAATCTTTTGACTTTAAATGACGGTTGGATGTCAGTTATTACTTTTTCAACTAAAATAAGTGTGTTTAAAGTCATTTCTGTGCCTGAAATTGGTCAAAATTGAAGATTTTGAGTAAGCAAAACTCTGTAAAAATGGCAGTTTTGGTCACTGTGAGGGTTTAAAACGTGGTTATTCAACATGAGGCCCGATCCAAATGACATTTTGAATCATTTTTGGTAGAGTCCAAAAAATCAATTTTCTGATGAAAAACAATGACCCCGGACCAGTCGAACGTTGAAAAAATGGTCAATATTGATGAAATTTTAACATTTAATCTTTTGACTTTAAATGACGGTTGGATGTCAGTTATTACTTTTTCAACTAAAATAAGTGTGTTTAAAGTCATTTCTGTGCCTGAAATTGGTCAAAATTGAAGATTTTGAGTAAGCAAAACTCTGTAAAAATGGCAATTTTGGTCACTGTGAGGGTTTAAAAAGTGGTTATTCAACATGAGGCCCGATCCAAATGACATTTTGAATCATTTTTGGTAGAGTCCAAAAAATCCATTTTCTGATGAAAAACGATGACCCCGGACCAGTCGAACGTTGAAAAAATGGTCAATATTGATGAAATTTTAACATTTAATCTTTTGACTTTAAATGACGGTTGGATGTGAGTTATTACTTTTTCAACTAAAATAAGTGTGTTTAAAGTCATTTCTGTGCCTGAAATTGGTCAAAATTGAAGATTTTGAGTAAGCAAAACTCTGTAAAAATGGCAATTTTGGTCACTGTGAGGGTTTAAAAAGTGGTTATTCAACATGAGGCCCGATCCAAATGACATTTTGAATCATTTTTGGTAGAGTCCCAAAAATCAATTTTCTGATGAAAAACGATGACCCCGGACCAGTCGAACGTTGAAAAAATGGTCAATATTGATGAAATTTTAACATTTAATCTTTTGACTTTAAATGATGGTTGGATGTGAGTTATTACTTTTTCAACTAAAATAAGTGTGTTTAAAGTCATTTCTGTGCCTGAAATTGGTCAAATTGAAGATTTTGAGTAAGCAAAACTCTGTAAAAATGGCAATTTTGGTCACTGTGAGGGTTTAAAAAGTGGTTATTCAACATGAGGCCCGATCCAAATGACAATTTTGAATCATTTTTGGTAGAGTCCAAAAAATCAATTTTCTGATGAAAAATGATGACCCCGGACCAGTCGAACGTTGAAAAAATTGTCAATATTGATGAAATTTTAACATTTAATCTTTTGACTTTAAATGACGGATGGATGTGAGTTATTACTTTTTCAACTAAAATAAGTGTATTTAAAGTCATTTCTGTGCCTGAAATTGGTCAAAATTGAAGATTTTGAGTAAGCAAAACTCTGTAAAAATGGCAATTTTGGTCACTGTGAGGGTTTAAAAAGTGGTTATTCAACATGAGGCCCGATCCAAATGACATTTTGAATCATTTTTGGTAGAGTCCAAAAAATCAATTTTCTGATGAAAAACGATGACCCCGGACCAGTCGAACGTTGAAAAAATGGTCAATAATGATGAAATTTTAACATTTAATCTTTTGACTTTAAATGACGGTTGGATGTGAGTTATTACTTTTTCAACTAAAATAAGTGTGTTTAAAGTCATTTCTGTGCCTGAAATTGGTCAAAATTGAAGATTTTGAGTAAGCAAAACTCTGTAAAAATGGCAATTTTGGTCACTGTGAGGGTTTAAAAAGTGGTTATTCAACATGAGGCCCGATCCAAATGACAATTTTGAATCATTTTTGGTAGAGTCCAAAAAATCAATTTTCTGATGAAAAATGATGACCCCGGACCAGTCGAACGTTCAAAAAATGGTCAATATTGATGAAATTTTAACATTTAATCTTTTGACTTTAAATGACGGTTGGATGTGAGTTATTACTTTTTCAACTAAAATAAGTGTGTTTAAAGTCATTTCTGTGCCTGAAATTGGTCAAAATTGAAGATTTTGAGTAAGCAAAACTCTGTAAAAATGGCAATTTTGGTCACTGTGAGGGTTTAAAAAGTGGTTATTCAACATGAGGCCCGATCCAAATGACATTTTGAATCATTTTTGGTAGAGTCCAAAAAATCCATTTTCTGATGAAAAACGATGACCCCGGACCAGTCGAACGTTGAAAAAATTGTCAATATTGATGAAATTTTAACATTTAATCTTTTGACTTTAAATGACGGTTGGATGTGAGTTATTACTTTTTCAACTAAAATAAGTGTATTTAAAGTCATTTCTGTGCCTGAAATTGGTCAAAATTGAAGATTTTGAGTAAGCAAAACTCTGTAAAAATGGCAATTTTGGTCACTGTGAGGGTTTAAAAAGTGGTTATTCAACATGAGGCCCGATCCAAATGACATTTTGAATCATTTTTGGTAGAGTCCAAAAAATCAATTTTCTGATGAAAAACGATGACCCCGGACCAGTCGAACGTTGAAAAAATGGTCAATAATGATGAAATTTTAACATTTAATCTTTTGACTTTAAATGACGGTTGGATGTGAGTTATTACTTTTTCAACTAAAATAAGTGTGTTTAAAGTCATTTCTGTGCCTGAAATTGGTCAAAATTGAAGATTTTGAGTAAGCAAAACTCTGTAAAAATGGCAATTTTGGTCACTGTGAGGGTTTAAAAAGTGGTTATTCAACATGAGGCCCGATCCAAATGACATTTTGAATCATTTTTGGTAGAGTCCAAAAAATCAATTTTCTGATGAAAAACGATGACCCCGGACCAGTCGAACGTTGAAAAAATGGTCAATATTGATGAAATTTTAATATTTAATCTTTTGACTTTAAATGACGGTTGGATGTGAGTTATTACTTTTTCAACTAAAATAAGTGTGTTTAAAGTCATTTCTGTGCCTGAAATTGGTCAAAATTGAAGATTTTGAGTAAGCAAAACTCTGTAAAAATGGCAGTTTTGGTCACTGTGAGGGTTTAAAAAGTGGTTATCAACATGAGGCCCGATCCAAATGACATTTTGAATCATTTTTGGTAGAGTCCAAAAACTCAATTTTCTGATGAAAAACGATGACCCCGGACCAGTCGAACGTTGAAAAAATGGTCAATATTGATGAAATTTTAACATTTAATCTTTTGACTTTAAATGATGGTTGGATGTGAGTTATTACTTTTTCAACTAAAATAAGTGTGTTTAAAGTCATTTCTGTGCCTGAAATTGGTCAAATTGAAGATTTTGAGTAAGCAAAACTCTGTAAAAATGGCAATTTTGGTCACTGTGAGGGTTTAAAAAGTGGTTATTCAACATGAGGCCCGATCCAAATGACAATTTTGAATCATTTTTGGTAGAGTCCAAAAAATCAATTTTCTGATGAAAAATGATGACCCCGGACCAGTCGAACGTTGAAAAAATGGTCAATATTGATGAAATTTTAACATTTAATCTTTTGACTTTAAATGACGGTTGGATGTGAGTTATTACTTTTTCAACTAAAATAAGTGTGTTTAAAGTCATTTCTGTGCCTGAAATTGGTCAAAATTGAAGATTTTGAGTAAGCAAAACTCTGTAAAAATGGCAATTTTGGTCACTGTGAGGGTTTAAAAAGTGGTTATTCAACATGAGGCCCGATCCAAATGACATTTTGAATCATTTTTGGTAGAGTCCAAAAAATCCATTTTCTGATGAAAAACGATGACCCCGGACCAGTCGAACGTTGAAAAAATTGTCAATATTGATGAAATTTTAACATTTAATCTTTTGACTTTAAATGACGGTTGGATGTGAGTTATTACTTTTTCAACTAAAATAAGTGTATTTAAAGTCATTTCTGTGCCTGAAATTGGTCAAAATTGAAGATTTTGAGTAAGCAAAACTCTGTAAAAATGGCAATTTTGGTCACTGTGAGGGTTTAAAAAGTGGTTATTCAACATGAGGCCCGATCCAAATGACATTTTGAATCATTTTTGGTAGAGTCCAAAAAAT
This sequence comes from Lissotriton vulgaris, assembly GCF_964263255.1. Taxonomy (NCBI): domain Eukaryota; kingdom Metazoa; phylum Chordata; class Amphibia; order Caudata; family Salamandridae; genus Lissotriton; species Lissotriton vulgaris. The sequence goes on along the minus strand of NW_028253282.1, from coordinate 160,820 downwards.
CAATTTTCTGATGAAAAACGATGACCCCGGACCAGTCGAACGTTGAAAAAATGGTCAATATTGATGAAATTTTAACATTTAATCTTTTGACTTTAAATGACGGTTGGATGTGAGTTATTACTTTTTCAACTAAAATAAGTGTGTTTAAAGTCATTTCTGTGCCTGAAATTGGTCAAAATTGAAGATTTTGAGTAAGCAAAACTCTGTAAAAATGGCAATTTTGGTCACTGTGAGGGTTTAAAAAGTGGTTATTCAACATGAGGCCCGATCCAAATGACATTTTGAATCATTTTTGGTAGAGTCCAAAAAATCAATTTTCTGATGAAAAACGATGACCCCGGACCAGTCGAACGTTGAAAAAATGGCCAATATTGATGAAATTTTAATATTTAATCTTTTGACTTTAAATGACGGTTGGATGTGAGTTATTACTTTTTCAACTAAAATAAGTGTGTTTAAAGTCATTTCTGTGCCTGAAATTGGTCAAAATTGAAGATTTTGAGTAAGCAAAACTCTGTAAAAATGGCAGTTTTGGTCACTGTGAGGGTTTAAAAAGTGGTTATCAACATGAGGCCCGATCCAAATGACATTTTGAATCATTTTTGGTAGAGTCCAAAAAATCAATTTTCTGATGAAAAACGATGACCCCGGACCAGTCGAACGTTGAAAAAATGGTCAATATTGATGAAATTTTAACATTTAATCTTTTGACTTTAAATGACGGTTGGATGTGAGTTATTACTTTTTCAACTAAAATAAGTGTGTTTAAAGTCATTTCTGTGCCTGAAATTGGTCAAAATTTAAGATTTTGAGTAAGCAAAACTCAGTAAAAATGGCAGTTTTGGTCACTGTGAGGGTTTAAAAAGTGGTTATTCAACATGAGGCCCGATCCAAATGACATTTTGAATTATTTTTGGTAGAGTCCAAAAAATCAATTTTCTGATGAAAAACGATGACCCCGGACCAGTCGAACGTTGAAAAAATGGTCAATATTGATGAAATTTTAACATTTAATCTTTTGACTTTAAATGACGGTTGGATGTGAGTTATTACTTTTTCAACTAAAATAAGTGTGTTTAAAGTCATTTCTGTGCCTGAAATTGGTCAAAATTGAAGATTTTGAGTAAGCAAAACTCTGTAAAAATGGCAATTTTGGTCACCGTGAGGGTTTAAAAAGTGGTTATTCAACATGAGGCCCGATCCAAATGACATTTTGAATCATTTTTGGTAGAGTCCAAAAAATCAATTTTCTGATGAAAAACGATGATTGGACCAGTCGAACGTTGAAAAAATGGTCAATATTGATGAAATTTTAATATTTAATCTTTTGACTTTAAATGACGGTTGGATGTGAGTTATTACTTTTTCAACTAAAATAAGTGTGTTTAAAGTCATTTCTGTGCCTGAAATTGGTCAAAATTTAAGATTTTGAGTAAGCAAAACTCTGTAAAAATTGCAGTTTTGGTCACTGTGAGGGTTTAAAAAGTGGTTATCAACATGAGGCCCGATCCAAATGACATTTTGAATCATTTTTGGTAGAGTCCAAAAAAATCAATTTTCTGATGAAAAACGATGACCCCGGACCAGTCGAACGTTGAAAAAATGGTCAATATTGATGAAATTTTAACATTTAATCTTTTGACTTTAAATGACGGTTGGATGTGAGTTATTACTTTTTCAACTAAAATAAGTGTGTTTAAAGTCATTTCTGTGCCTGAAATTGGTCAAAATTGAAGATTTTGAGTAAGCAAAACTCTGTAAAAATGGCAATTTTGGTCACTGTGAGGGTTTAAAAAGTGGTTATTCAACATGAGGCCCGATCCAAATGACATTTTGAATCATTTTTGGTAGAGTCCAAAAAATCCATTTTCTGATGAAAAACGATGACCCCGGACCAGTCGAACGTTGAAAAAATTGTCAATATTGATGAAATTTTAACATTTAATCTTTTGACTTTAAATGACGGTTGGATGTGAGTTATTACTTTTTCAACTAAAATAAGTGTATTTAAAGTCATTTCTGTGCCTGAAATTGGTCAAAATTGAAGATTTTGAGTAAGCAAAACTCTATAAAAATGGCAATTTTGGTCACTGTGAGGGTTTAAAAAGTGGTTATTCAACATGAGGCCCGATCCAAATGACATTTTGAATCATTTTTGGTAGAGTCCAAAAAATCAATTTTCTGATGAAAAACGATGACCCCGGACCAGTCGAACGTTGAAAAAATGGTCAATATTGATTAAATTTTAACATTTAATCTTTTGACTTTAAATGACGGTTGGATGTGAGTTATTACTTTTTCAACTAAAATAAGTGTGTTTAAAGTCATTTCTGTGCCTGAAATTGGTCAAAATTAAAGATTTTGAGTAAGCAAAACTCTGTAAAAATGGCAATTTTGGTCACTGTGAGGGTTTAAAAAGTGGTTATTCAACATGAGGCCCGATCCAAATGACATTTTGAATCATTTTTGGTAGAGTACAAAAAATCCATTTTCTGATGAAAAACGATGACCCCGGACCAGTCGAACGTTGAAAAAATGGTCAATATTGATGAAATTTTAATATTTAATCTTTTGACTTCAAATGACGGTTGGATGTGAGTTATTACTTTTTCAACTAAAATAAGTGTGTTTAAAGTCATTTCTGTGCCTGAAATTGGTCAAAATTGAAGATTTTGAGTAAGCAAAACTCTGTAAAAATTGCAGTTTTGGTCACTGTGAGGGTTTAAAAAGTGGTTATTCAACATGAGGCCCGATCCAAATGACATTTTGAATCATTTTTGGTAGAGTCCAAAAAATCAATTTTCTGATGAAAAACGATGACCCCGGACCAGTCGAACGTTGAAAAAATGGTCAATATTGATGAAATTTTAACATTTAATCTTTTGACTTTAAATGACGGTTGGATGTGAGTTATTACTTTTTCAACTAAAATAAGTGTGTTTAAAGTCATTTCTGTGCCTGAAATTGGTCAAAATTGAAGATTTTGAGTAAGCAAAACTCTGTAAAAATGGCAGCTTTGGTCACTGTGAGGGTTTAAAAAGTGGTTATTCAACATGAGGCCTGATCCAAATGACATTTTGAATCATTTTTGGTAGAGTCCAAAAAATCAATTTTCTGATGAAAAACGATGACCCCGGACCAGTCGAACGTTGAAAAAATGGTCAATATTGATGAAATTTTAACATTTAATCTTTTGACTTTAAATGACGGTTGGATGTGAGTTATTACTTTTTCAACTAAAATAAGTGTGTTTAAAGTCATTTCTGTGCCTGAAATTGGTCAAAATTGAAGATTTTGAGTAAGCAAAACTCTGTAAAAATGGCAGTTTTGGTCACTGTGAGGGTTTAAAAAGTGGTTATTCAACATGAGGCCTGATCCAAATGACATTTTGAATCATTTTTGGTAGAGTCCAAAAAATCCATTTTCTGATGAAAAACGATGACCCCGGACCAGTCGAACGTTGAAAAAATGGTCAATATTGATGAAATTTTAACATTTAATCTTTTGACTTTAAATGACGGTTGGATGTCAGTTATTACTTTTTCAACTAAAATAAGTGTGTTTAAAGTCATTTCTGTGCCTGAAATTGGTCAAAATTGAAGATTTTGAGTAAGCAAAACTCTGTAAAAATGGCAGTTTTGGTCACTGTGAGGGTTTAAAACGTGGTTATTCAACATGAGGCCCGATCCAAATGACATTTTGAATCATTTTTGGTAGAGTCCAAAAAATCAATTTTCTGATGAAAAACAATGACCCCGGACCAGTCGAACGTTGAAAAAATGGTCAATATTGATGAAATTTTAACATTTAATCTTTTGACTTTAAATGACGGTTGGATGTGAGTTATTACTTTTTCAACTAAAATAAGTGTGTTTAAAGTAATTTCTGTGCCTGAAATAGGTCAAAATTGAAGATTTTGAGTAAGCAAAACTCTGTAAAAATGGCAGTTTTGGTCACTGTGAGGGTTTAAAAAGTGGTTATTCAACATGAGGCCTGATCCAAATGACATTTTGAATCATTTTTGGTAGAGTCCAAAAAATCAATTTTCTGATGAAAAACGATAACCCCGGACCAGTCGAACGTTGAAAAAATGGTCAATATTGATGAAATTTTAACATTTAATCTTTTGACTTTAAATGACGGTTGGATGTCAGTTATTACTTTTTCAACTAAAATAAGTGTGTTTAAAGTCATTTCTGTGCCTGAAATTGGTCAAAATTGAAGATTTTGAGTGAGCAAAACTCTGTAAAAATGGCAATTTTGGTCACTGTGAGGGTTTAAAAAGTGGTTATTCAACATGAGGCCCGATCCAAATGACATTTTGAATCATTTTTGGTAGAGTCCAAAAAATCCATTTTCTGATGAAAAACGATGACCCCGGACCAGTCGAACGTTGAAAAAATGGTCAATATTGATGAAATTTTAACATTTAATCTTTTGACTTTAAATGACGGTTGGATGTGAGTTATTACTTTTTCAACTAAAATAAGTGTGTTTAAAGTCATTTCTGTGCCTGAAATTGGTCAAAATTGAAGATTTTGAGTAAGCAAAACTCTGTAAAAATGGCAATTTTGGTCACTGTGAGGGTTTAAAAAGTGGTTATTCAACATGAGGCCCGATCCAAATGACATTTTGAATCATTTTTGGTAGAGTCCAAAAAATCAATTTTCTGATGAAAAACGATGACCGCGGACCAGTCGAACGTTGAAAAAATGGTCAATATTGATGAAATTTTAATATTTAATCTTTTCACTTTAAATGACGGTTGGATGTGAGTTATTACTTTTTCAACTAAAATAAGTGTGTTTAAAGTCATTTCTGTGCCTGAAATTGGTCAAATTGAAGATTTTGAGTAAGCAAAACTCTGTAAAAATGGCAATTTTGGTCACTGTGAGGGTTTAAAAAGTGGTTATTCAACATGAGGCCCGATCCAAATGACAATTTTGAATCATTTTTTGTAGAGTCCAAAAAATCAATTTTCTGATGAAAAACGATGACCCCGGACCAGTCGAACGTTCAAAAAATGGTCAATATTGATGAAATTTTAACATTTAATCTTTTGACTTTAAATGACGGTTGGATGTGAGTTATTACTTTTTCAACTAAAATAAGTGTGTTTAAAGTCATTTCTGTGCCTGAAATTGGTCAAAATTGAAGATTTTGAGTAAGCAAAACTCTGTAAAAATGGCAATTTTGGTCACTGTGAGGGTTTAAAAAGTGGTTATTCAACATGAGGCCCGATCCAAATGACATTTTGAATCATTTTTGGTAGAGTCCAAAAAATCCATTTTCTGATGAAAAACGATGACCCCGGACCAGTCGAACGTTGAAAAAATTGTCAATATTGATGAAATTTTAACATTTAATCTTTTGACTTTAAATGACGGTTGGATGTGAGTTATTACTTTTTCAACTAAAATAAGTGTATTTAAAGTCATTTCTGTGCCTGAAATTGGTCAAAATTGAAGATTTTGAGTAAGCAAAACTCTGTAAAAATGGCAATTTTGGTCACTGTGAGGGTTTAAAAAGTGGTTATTCAACATGAGGCCCGATCCAAATGACATTTTGAATCATTTTTGGTAGAGTCCAAAAAAATCAATTTTCTGATGAAAAACGATGACCCCGGACCAGTCGAACGTTGAAAAAATGGTCAATATTGATGAAATTTTAACATTTAATCTTTTGACTTTAAATGACGGTTGGATGTGAGTTATTACTTTTTCAACTAAAATAAGTGTGTTTAAAGTCATTTCTGTGCCTGAAATTGGTCAAAATTGAAGATTTTGAGTAAGCAAAACTCTGTAAAAATGGCAATTTTGGTCACTGTGAGGGTTTAAAAAGTGGTTATTCAACATGAGGCCCGATCCAAATGACATTTTGAATCATTTTTGGTAGAGTCCAAAAAATCAATTTTCTGATGAAAAACGATGACCCCGGACCAGTCGAACGTTGAAAAAATGGTCAATATTGATGAAATTTTAATATTTAATCTTTTGACTTTAAATGACGGTTGGATGTGAGTTATTACTTTTTCAACTAAAATAAGTGTGTTTAAAGTCATTTCTGTGCCTGAAATTGGTCAAAATTGAAGATTTTGAGTAAGCAAAACTCTGTAAAAATTGCAGTTTTGGTCACTGTGAGGGTTTAAAAAGTGGTTATCAACATGAGGCCCGATCCAAATGACATTTTGAATCATTTTTGGTAGAGTCCAAAAAATCAATTTTCTGATGAAAAACGATGACCCCGGACCAGTCGAACGTTGAAAAAATGGTCAATATTGATGAAATTTTAACATTTAATCTTTTGACTTTAAATGACGGTTGGATGTGAGTTATTACTTTTTCAACTAAAATAAGTGTGTTTAAAGTCATTTCTGTGCCTGAAATTGGTCAAAATTGAAGATTTTGAGTAAGCAAAACTCTGTAAAAATGGCAGTTTTGGTCACTGTGAGGGTTTAAAAAGTGGTTATTCAACATGAGGCCTGATCCAAATGACATTTTGAATCATTTTTGGTAGAGTCCAAAAAATCAATTTTCTGATGAAAAACGATGACCCCGGACCAGTCGAACGTTGAAAAAATGGTCAATATTGATGAAATTTTAACATTTAATCTTTTGACTTTAAATGACGGTTGGATGTGAGTTATTACGTTTTCAACTAAAATAAGTGTGTTTAAAGTCATTTCTGTGCCTGAAATTGGTCAAAATTGAAGATTTTGAGTAAGCAAAACTCTGTAAAAATGGCAATTTTGGTCACCGTGAGGGTTTAAAAAGTGGTTATTCAACATGAGGCCTGATCCAAATGACATTTTGAATCATTTTTGGTAGAGTCCAAAAAATCAATTTTCTGATGAAAAACGATGACCCCGGACCAGTCGAACGTTGAAAAAATGGTCAATATTGATGAAATTTTAATATTTAATCTTTTGACTTTAAATGACGGTTGGATGTGAGTTATTACTTTTTCAACTAAAATAAGTGTGTTTAAAGTCATTTCTGTGCCTGAAATTGGTCAAAATTGAAGATTTTGAGTAAGCAAAACTCTGTAAAAATTGCAGTTTTGGTCACTGTGAGGGTTTAAAAAGTGGGTATCAACATGAGGCCCGATCCAAATGACATTTTGAATCATTTTTGGTAGAGTCCAAAAAATTCATTTTCTGATGAAAAACGATGACCCCGGACCCGTCGAACGTTGAAAAAATGGTCAATATTGATGAAATTTTAATATTTAATCTTTTGACTTTAAATGACGGTTGGATGTGAGTTATTACTTTTTCAACTAAAATAAGTGTGTTTAAAGTCATTTCTGTGCCTGAAATTGGTCAAAATTGAAGATTTTGAGTAAGCAAAACTCTGTAAAAATGGCAGTTTTGGTCACTGTGAGGGTTTAAAAAGTGGTTATTCAACATGAGGCCCGATCCAAATGACATTCTGAATTATTTTTGGTAGAGTCCAAAAAATCAATTTTCTGATGAAAAACGATGACCCCGGACCAGTCGAACGTTGAAAAAATGGTCAATATTGATGAAATTTTAACATTTAATCTTTTGACTTTAAATGACGGTTGGATGTGAATTATTACTTTTTCAACTAAAATAAGTGTGTTTAAAGTCATTTCTGTGCCTGAAATTGGTCAAAATTGAAGATTTTGAGTAAGCAAAACTCTGTAAAAATGGCAATTTTGGTCACTGTGAGGGTTTAAAAAGTGGTTATTCAACATGAGGCCCAATCCAAATGACATTTTGAATCATTTTTGGTAGAGTCCAAAAAATCAATTTTCTGATGAAAAACGATGACCCCGGACCAGTCGAACGTTGAAAAAATGGTCAATATTGATTAAATTTTAATATTTAATCTTTTGACTTTAAATGACGGTTGGATGTGAGTTATTACTTTTTCAACTAAAATAAGTGTGTTTAAAGTCATTTCTGTGCCTGAAATTGGTCAAAATTGAAGATTTTGAGTAAGCAAAACTCTGTAAAAATGGCAATTTTGGTCACTGTGAGGGTTTAAAAAGTGGTTATTCAACATGAGGCCCGATCCAAATGACATTTTGAATCATTTTTGGTAGAGTCCAAAAAATCAATTTTCTGATGAAAAACGATGACCCCGGACCAGTCGAACATTGAAAAAATGGTCAATATTGATGAAATTTTAACATTTAATCTTTTGACTTTAAATGACGGTTGGATGTGAGTTATTACTTTTTCAACTAAAATAAGTGTGTTTAAAGTCATTTCTGTGCCTGAAATTGGTCAAAATTGAAGATTTTGAGTAAGCAAAACTCTGTAAAAATGGCAATTTTGGTCACTGTGAGGGTTTAAAAAGTGGTTATTCAACATGAGGCCCGATCCAAATGACAATTTTGAATCATTTTTTGTAGAGTCCAAAAAATCAATTTTCTGATGAAAAACGATGACCCCGGACCAGTCGAACGTTCAAAAAATGGTCAATATTGATGAAATTTTAACATTTAATCTTTTGACTTTAAATGACGGTTGGATGTGAGTTATTACTTTTTCAACTAAAATAAGTGTGTTTAAAGTCATTTCTGTGCCTGAAATTGGTCAAAATTGAAGATTTTGAGTAAGCAAAACTCTGTAAAAATGGCAATTTTGGTCACTGTGAGGGTTTAAAAAGTGGTTATTCAACATGAGGCCCGATCCAAATGACATTTTGAATCATTTTTGGTAGAGTCCAAAAAATCCATTTTCTGATGAAAAACGATGACCCCGGACCAGTCGAACGTTGAAAAAATTGTCAATATTGATGAAATTTTAACATTTAATCTTTTGACTTTAAATGACGGTTGGATGTGAGTTATTACTTTTTCAACTAAAATAAGTGTATTTAAAGTCATTTCTGTGCCTGAAATTGGTCAAAATTGAAGATTTTGAGTAAGCAAAACTCTGTAAAAATGGCAATTTTGGTCACTGTGAGGGTTTAAAAAGTGGTTATTCAACATGAGGCCCGATCCAAATGACATTTTGAATCATTTTTGGTAGAGTCCAAAAAAATCAATTTTCTGATGAAAAACGATGACCCCGGACCAGTCGAACGTTGAAAAAATGGTCAATATTGATGAAATTTTAACATTTAATCTTTTGACTTTAAATGACGGTTGGATGTGAGTTATTACTTTTTCAACTAAAATAAGTGTGTTTAAAGTCATTTCTGTGCCTGAAATTGGTCAAAATTGAAGATTTTGAGTAAGCAAAACTCTGTAAAAATGGCAATTTTGGTCACTGTGAGGGTTTAAAAAGTGGTTATTCAACATGAGGCCCGATCCAAATGACATTTTGAATCATTTTTGGTAGAGTCCAAAAAATCAATTTTCTGATGAAAAACGATGACCCCGGACCAGTCGAACGTTGAAAAAATGGTCAATATTGATGAAATTTTAATATTTAATCTTTTGACTTTAAATGACGGTTGGATGTGAGTTATTACTTTTTCAACTAAAATAAGTGTGTTTAAAGTCATTTCTGTGCCTGAAATTGGTCAAAATTGAAGATTTTGAGTAAGCAAAACTCTGTAAAAATTGCAGTTTTGGTCACTGTGAGGGTTTAAAAAGTGGTTATCAACATGAGGCCCGATCCAAATGACATTTTGAATCATTTTTGGTAGAGTCCAAAAAATCAATTTTCTGATGAAAAACGATGACCCCGGACCAGTCGAACGTTGAAAAAATGGTCAATATTGATGAAATTTTAACATTTAATCTTTTGACTTTAAATGACGGTTGGATGTGAGTTATTACTTTTTCAACTAAAATAAGTGTGTTTAAAGTCATTTCTGTGCCTGAAATTGGTCAAAATTGAAGATTTTGAGTAAGCAAAACTCTGTAAAAATGGCAGTTTTGGTCACTGTGAGGGTTTAAAAAGTGGTTATTCAACATGAGGCCTGATCCAAATGACATTTTGAATCATTTTTGGTAGAGTCCAAAAAATCAATTTTCTGATGAAAAACGATGACCCCGGACCAGTCGAACGTTGAAAAAATGGTCAATATTGATGAAATTTTAACATTTAATCTTTTGACTTTAAATGACGGTTGGATGTGAGTTATTACGTTTTCAACTAAAATAAGTGTGTTTAAAGTCATTTCTGTGCCTGAAATTGGTCAAAATTGAAGATTTTGAGTAAGCAAAACTCTGTAAAAATGGCAATTTTGGTCACCGTGAGGGTTTAAAAAGTGGTTATTCAACATGAGGCCTGATCCAAATGACATTTTGAATCATTTTTGGTAGAGTCCAAAAAATCAATTTTCTGATGAAAAACGATGACCCCGGACCAGTCGAACGTTGAAAAAATGGTCAATATTGATGAAATTTTAATATTTAATCTTTTGACTTTAAATGACGGTTGGATGTGAGTTATTACTTTTTCAACTAAAATAAGTGTGTTTAAAGTCATTTCTGTGCCTGAAATTGGTCAAAATTGAAGATTTTGAGTAAGCAAAACTCTGTAAAAATTGCAGTTTTGGTCACTGTGAGGGTTTAAAAAGTGGGTATCAACATGAGGCCCGATCCAAATGACATTTTGAATCATTTTTGGTAGAGTCCAAAAAATTCATTTTCTGATGAAAAACGATGACCCCGGACCCGTCGAACGTTGAAAAAATGGTCAATATTGATGAAATTTTAATATTTAATCTTTTGACTTTAAATGACGGTTGGATGTGAGTTATTACTTTTTCAACTAAAATAAGTGTGTTTAAAGTCATTTCTGTGCCTGAAATTGGTCAAAATTGAAGATTTTGAGTAAGCAAAACTCTGTAAAAATGGCAGTTTTGGTCACTGTGAGGGTTTAAAAAGTGGTTATTCAACATGAGGCCCGATCCAAATGACATTCTGAATTATTTTTGGTAGAGTCCAAAAAAATCAATTTTCTGATGAAAAACGATGACCCCGGACCAGTCGAACGTTGAAAAAATGGTCAATATTGATGAAATTTTAACATTTAATCTTTTGACTTTAAATGACGGTTGGATGTGAATTATTACTTTTTCAACTAAAATAAGTGTGTTTAAAGTCATTTCTGTGCCTGAAATTGGTCAAAATTGAAGATTTTGAGTAAGCAAAACTCTGTAAAAATGGCAATTTTGGTCACTGTGAGGGTTTAAAAAGTGGTTATTCAACATGAGGCCCAATCCAAATGACATTTTGAATCATTTTTGGTAGAGTCCAAAAAATCAATTTTCTGATGAAAAACGATGACCCCGGACCAGTCGAACGTTGAAAAAATGGTCAATATTGATTAAATTTTAATATTTAATCTTTTGACTTTAAATGACGGTTGGATGTGAGTTATTACTTTTTCAACTAAAATAAGTGTGTTTAAAGTCATTTCTGTGCCTGAAATTGGTCAAAATTGAAGATTTTGAGTAAGCAAAACTCTGTAAAAATGGCAATTTTGGTCACTGTGAGGGTTTAAAAAGTGGTTATTCAACATGAGGCCCGATCCAAATGACATTTTGAATCATTTTTGGTAGAGTCCAAAAAATCAATTTTCTGATGAAAAACGATGACCCCGGACCAGTCGAACATTGAAAAAATGGTCAATATTGATGAAATTTTAACATTTAATCTTTTGACTTTAAATGACGGTTGGATGTGAGTTATTACTTTTTCAACTAAAATAAGTGTGTTTAAAGTCATTTCTGTGCCTGAAATTGGTCAAAATTGAAGATTTTGAGTAAGCAAAACTCTGTAAAAATGTCAATTTTGGTCACTGTGAGGGTTTAAAAAGTGGTTATTCAACATGAGGCCCGATCCAAATGACATTTTGAATCATTTTTGGTAGAGTCCAAAAAATCAATTTTCTGATGAAAAACGATGACCCCGGACCAGTCGAACGTTGAAAAAATGGTCAATATTGATGAAATTTTAACATTTAATCTTTTGACTTTAAATGACAGTTGGATGTGAGATTACTTTTTCAACTAAAATAAGTGTGTTTAAAGTCATTTCTGTGCCTGAAATTGGTCAAAATTGAAGATTTTGAGTAAGCAAACCTCTGTAAAAATGGCAATTTTGGTCACCGTGAGGGTTTAAAAAGTGGTTATTCAACATGAGGCCCGATCCAAATGACATTTTGAATCATTTTTGGTAGAGTCCAAAAAATCAATTTTCTGATGAAAAACGATGACCCCGGACCAGTCGAACGTTGAAAAAATGGTCAATATTGATGAAATTTTAATATTTAATCTTTTGACTTTAAATGACGGTTGGATGTGAGTTATTACTTTTTCAACTAAAATAAGTGCGTTTAAAGTCATTTCTGTGCCTGAAATTGGTCAAAATTGAAGATTTTGAGTAAGCAAAACTCTGTAAAAATTGCAGTTTTGGTCACTGTGAGGGTTTAAAAAGTGGGTATCAACATGAGGCCCGATCCAAATGACATTTTGAATCATTTTTGGTAGAGTCCAAAAAATTCATTTTCTGATGAAAAACGATGACCCCGGACCAGTCGAACGTTGAAAAAATGGTCAATATTGATGAAATTTTAATATTTAATCTTTTGACTTTAAATGACGGTTGGATGTGAGTTATTACTTTTTCAACTAAAATAAGTGTGTTTAAAGTCATTTCTGTGCCTGAAATTGGTCAAAATTGAAGATTTTGAGTAAGCAAAACTCTGTAAAAATGGCAATTTTGGTCACTGTGAGGGTTTAAAAAGTGGTTATTCAACATGAGGCCCGATCCAAATGACATTTTGAATCATTTTTGGTAGAGTCCAAAAAATCAATTTTCTGATGAAAAACGATGACCCCGGACCAGTCGAACGTTGAAAAAATGGTCAATATTGATGAAATTTTAACATTTAATCTTTTGACTTTAAATGATGGTTGGATGTGAGTTATTACTTTTTCAACTAAAATAAGTGTGTTTAAAGTCATTTCTGTGCCTGAAATTGGTCAAATTGAAGATTTTGAGTAAGCAAAACTCTGTAAAAATGGCAATTTTGGTCACTGTGAGGGTTTAAAAAGTGGTTATTCAACATGAGGCCCGATCCAAATGACAATTTTGAATCATTTTTGGTAGAGTCCAAAAAATCAATTTTCTGATGAAAAATGATGAACCCGGACCAGTCGAACGTTCAAAAAATGGTCAATATTGATGAAATTTTAACATTTAATCTTTTGACTTTAAATGACGGTTGGATGTGAGTTATTACTTTTTCAACTAAAATAAGTGTGTTTAAAGTCATTTCTGTGCCTGAAATTGGTCAAAATTGAAGATTTTGAGTAAACAAAACTCTGTAAAAATGGCAATTTTGGTCACTGTGAGGGTTTAAAAAGTGGTTATTCAACATGAGGCCCGATCCAAATGACATTTTGAATCATTTTTGGTAGAGTCCAAAAAATCCATTTTCTGATGAAAAACGATGACCCCGGACCAGTCGAACGTTGAAAAAATTGTCAATATTGATGAAATTTTAACATTTAATCTTTTGACTTTAAATGACGGTTGGATGTGAGTTATTACTTTTTCAACTAAAATAAGTGTATTTAAAGTCATTTCTGTGCCTGAAATTGGTCAAAATTGAAGATTTTGAGTAAGCAAAACTCTGTAAAAATGGCAATTTTGGTCACTGTGAGGGTTTAAAAAGTGGTTATTCAACATGAGGCCCGATCCAAATGACATTTTGAATCATTTTTGGTAGAGTCCAAAAAATCAATTTTCTGATGAAAAACGATGACCCCGGACCAGTCGAACGTTGAAAAAATGGTCAATATTGATGAAATTTTAACATTTAATCTTTTGACTTTAAATGACGGTTGGATGTGAGTTATTACTTTTTCAACTAAAATAAGTGTGTTTAAAGTCATTTCTGTGCCTGAAATTGGTCAAAATTGAAGATTTTGAGTAAGCAAAACTCTGTAAAAATGGCAATTTTGGTCACTGTGAGGGTTTAAAAAGTGGTTATTCAACATGAGGCCCGATCCAAATGACATTTTGAATCATTTTTGGTAGAGTCCAAAAAATCAATTTTCTGATGAAAAACGATGACCCCGGACCAGTCGAACGTTGAAAAAATGGTCAATATTGATGAAATTTTAATATTTAATCTTTTGACTTTAAATGACGGTTGGATGTGAGTTATTACTTTTTCAACTAAAATAAGTGTGTTTAAAGTCATTTCTGTGCCTGAAATTGGTCAAAATTGAAGATTTTGAGTAAGCAAAACTCTGTAAAAATGGCAGTTTTGGTCACTGTGAGGGTTTAAAAAGTGGTTATCAACATGAGGCCCGATCCAAATGACATTTTGAATCATTTTTGGTAGAGTCCAAAAAATCAATTTTCTGATGAAAAACGATGACCCCGGACCAGTCGAACGTTGAAAAAATGGTCAATATTGATGAAATTTTAACATTTAATCTTTTGACTTTAAATGATGGTTGGATGTGAGTTATTACTTTTTCAACTAAAATAAGTGTGTTTAAAGTCATTTCTGTGCCTGAAATTGGTCAAATTGAAGATTTTGAGTAAGCAAAACTCTGTAAAAATGGCAATTTTGGTCACTGTGAGGGTTTAAAAAGTGGTTATTCAACATGAGGCCCGATCCAAATGACAATTTTGAATCATTTTTGGTAGAGTCCAAAAAATCAATTTTCTGATGAAAAATGATGACCCCGGACCAGTCGAACGTTCAAAAAATGGTCAATATTGATGAAATTTTAACATTTAATCTTTTGACTTTAAATGACGGTTGGATGTGAGTTATTACTTTTTCAACTAAAATAAGTGTGTTTAAAGTCATTTCTGTGCCTGAAATTGGTCAAAATTGAAGATTTTGAGTAAGCAAAACTCTGTAAAAATGGCAATTTTGGTCACTGTGAGGGTTTAAAAAGTGGTTATTCAACATGAGGCCCGATCCAAATGACATTTTGAATCATTTTTGGTAGAGTCCAAAAAATCCATTTTCTGATGAAAAACGATGACCCCGGACCAGTCGAACGTTGAAAAAATTGTCAATATTGATGAAATTTTAACATTTAATCTTTTGACTTTAAATGACGGTTGGATGTGAGTTATTACTTTTTCAACTAAAATAAGTGTATTTAAAGTCATTTCTGTGCCTGAAATTGGTCAAAATTGAAGATTTTGAGTAAGCAAAACTCTGTAAAAATGGCAATTTTGGTCACTGTGAGGGTTTAAAAAGTGGTTATTCAACATGAGGCCCGATCCAAATGACATTTTGAATCATTTTTGGTAGAGTCCAAAAAATCAATTTTCTGATGAAAAACGATGACCCCGGACCAGTCGAACGTTGAAAAAATGGTCAATATTGATGAAATTTTAACATTTAATCTTTTGACTTTAAATGACGGTTGGATGTGAGTTATTACTTTTTCAACTAAAATAAGTGTGTTTAAAGTCATTTCTGTGCCAGAAATTGGTCAAAATTGAAGATTTTGAGTAAGCAAAACTCTGTAAAAATGTCAATTTTGGTCACTGTGAGGGTTTAAAAAGTGGTTATTCAACATGAGGCCCGATCCAAATGACATTTTGAATCATTTTTGGTAGAGTCCAAAAAATCAATTTTCTGATGAAAAACGATGACCCCGGACCAGTCGAACGTTGAAAAAATGGTCAATATTGATGAAATTTTAACATTTAATCTTTTGACTTTAAATGACAGTTGGATGTGAGATTACTTTTTCAACTAAAATAAGTGTGTTTAAAGTCATTTCTGTGCCTGAAATTGGTCAAAATTGAAGATTTTGAGTAAGCAAAACTCTGTAAAAATGGCAATTTTGGTCACCGTGAGGGTTTAAAAAGTGGTTATTCAACATGAGGCCCGATCCAAATGACATTTTGAATCATTTTTGGTAGAGTCCAAAAAATCAATTTTCTGATGAAAAACGATGACCCCGGACCAGTCGAACGTTGAAAAAATGGTCAATATTGATGAAATTTTAATATTTAATCTTTTGACTTTAAATGACGGTTGGATGTGAGTTATTACTTTTTCAACTAAAATAAGTGTGTTTAAAGTCATTTCTGTGCCTGAAATTGGTCAAAATTGAAGATTTTGAGTAAGCAAAACTCTGTAAAAATTGCAGTTTTGGTCACTGTGAGGGTTTAAAAAGTGGGTATCAACATGAGGCCCGATCCAAATGACATTTTGAATCATTTTTGGTAGAGTCCAAAAAATTCATTTTCTGATGAAAAACGATGACCCCGGACCAGTCGAACGTTGAAAAAATGGTCAATATTGATGAAATTTTAATATTTAATCTTTTGACTTTAAATGACGGTTGGATGTGAGTTATTACTTTTTCAACTAAAATAAGTGTGTTTAAAGTCATTTCTGTGCCTGAAATTGGTCAAAATTGAAGATTTTGAGTAAGCAAAACTCTGTAAAAATGGCAATTTTGGTCACTGTGAGGGTTTAAAAAGTGGTTATTCAACATGAGGCCCGATCCAAATGACATTTTGAATCATTTTTGGTAGAGTCCAAAAAATCAATTTTCTGATGAAAAACGATGACCCCGGACCAGTCGAACGTTGAAAAAATGGTCAATATTGATGAAATTTTAACATTTAATCTTTTGACTTTAAATGATGGTTGGATGTGAGTTATTACTTTTTCAACTAAAATAAGTGTGTTTAAAGTCATTTCTGTGCCTGAAATTGGTCAAATTGAAGATTTTGAGTAAGCAAAACTCTGTAAAAATGGCAATTTTGGTCACTGTGAGGGTTTAAAAAGTGGTTATTCAACATGAGGCCCGATCCAAATGACAATTTTGAATCATTTTTGGTAGAGTCCAAAAAATCAATTTTCTGATGAAAAATGATGAACCCGGACCAGTCGAACGTTCAAAAAATGGTCAATATTGATGAAATTTTAACATTTAATCTTTTGACTTTAAATGACGGTTGGATGTGAGTTATTACTTTTTCAACTAAAATAAGTGTGTTTAAAGTCATTTCTGTGCCTGAAATTGGTCAAAATTGAAGATTTTGAGTAAGCAAAACTCTGTAAAAATGGCAATTTTGGTCACTGTGAGGGTTTAAAAAGTGGTTATTCAACATGAGGCCCGATCCAAATGACATTTTGAATCATTTTTGGTAGAGTCCAAAAAATCCATTTTCTGATGAAAAACGATGACCCCGGACCAGTCGAACGTTGAAAAAATTGTCAATATTGATGAAATTTTAACATTTAATCTTTTGACTTTAAATGACGGTTGGATGTGAGTTATTACTTTTTCAACTAAAATAAGTGTATTTAAAGTCATTTCTGTGCCTGAAATTGGTCAAAATTGAAGATTTTGAGTAAGCAAAACTCTGTAAAAATGGCAATTTTGGTCACTGTGAGGGTTTAAAAAGTGGTTATTCAACATGAGGCCCGATCCAAATGACATTTTGAATCATTTTTGGTAGAGTCCAAAAAATCAATTTTCTGATGAAAAACGATGACCCCGGACCAGTCGAACGTTGAAAAAATGGTCAATATTGATGAAATTTTAACATTTAATCTTTTGACTTTAAATGACGGTTGGATGTGAGTTATTACTTTTTCAACTAAAATAAGTGTGTTTAAAGTCATTTCTGTGCCTGAAATTGGTCAAAATTGAAGATTTTGAGTAAGCAAAACTCTGTAAAAATGGCAATTTTGGTCACTGTGAGGGTTTAAAAAGTGGTTATTCAACATGAGGCCCGATCCAAATGACATTTTGAATCATTTTTGGTAGAGTCCAAAAAATCAATTTTCTGATGAAAAACGATGACCCCGGACCAGTCGAACGTTGAAAAAATGGTCAATATTGATGAAATTTTAATATTTAATCTTTTGACTTTAAATGACGGTTGGATGTGAGTTATTACTTTTTCAACTAAAATAAGTGTGTTTAAAGTCATTTCTGTGCCTGAAATTGGTCAAAATTGAAGATTTTGAGTAAGCAAAACTCTGTAAAAATGGCAGTTTTGGTCACTGTGAGGGTTTAAAAAGTGGTTATCAACATGAGGCCCGATCCAAATGACATTTTGAATCATTTTTGGTAGAGTCCAAAAAATCAATTTTCTGATGAAAAACGATGACCCCGGACCAGTCGAACGTTGAAAAAATGGTCAATATTGATGAAATTTTAACATTTAATCTTTTGACTTTAAATGATGGTTGGATGTGAGTTATTACTTTTTCAACTAAAATAAGTGTGTTTAAAGTCATTTCTGTGCCTGAAATTGGTCAAATTGAAGATTTTGAGTAAGCAAAACTCTGTAAAAATGGCAATTTTGGTCACTGTGAGGGTTTAAAAAGTGGTTATTCAACATGAGGCCCGATCCAAATGACAATTTTGAATCATTTTTGGTAGAGTCCAAAAAATCAATTTTCTGATGAAAAATGATGACCCCGGACCAGTCGAACGTTCAAAAAATGGTCAATATTGATGAAATTTTAACATTTAATCTTTTGACTTTAAATGACGGTTGGATGTGAGTTATTACTTTTTCAACTAAAATAAGTGTGTTTAAAGTCATTTCTGTGCCTGAAATTGGTCAAAATTGAAGATTTTGAGTAAGCAAAACTCTGTAAAAATGGCAATTTTGGTCACTGTGAGGGTTTAAAAAGTGGTTATTCAACATGAGGCCCGATCCAAATGACATTTTGAATCATTTTTGGTAGAGTCCAAAAAATCCATTTTCTGATGAAAAACGATGACCCCGGACCAGTCGAACGTTGAAAAAATTGTCAATATTGATGAAATTTTAACATTTAATCTTTTGACTTTAAATGACGGTTGGATGTGAGTTATTACTTTTTCAACTAAAATAAGTGTATTTAAAGTCATTTCTGTGCCTGAAATTGGTCAAAATTGAAGATTTTGAGTAAGCAAAACTCTGTAAAAATGGCAATTTTGGTCACTGTGAGGGTTTAAAAAGTGGTTATTCAACATGAGGCCCGATCCAAATGACATTTTGAATCATTTTTGGTAGAGTCCAAAAAATCAATTTTCTGATGAAAAACGATGACCCCGGACCAGTCGAACGTTGAAAAAATGGTCAATATTGATGAAATTTTAACATTTAATCTTTTGACTTTAAATGACGGTTGGATGTGAGTTATTACTTTTTCAACTAAAATAAGTGTGTTTAAAGTCATTTCTGTGCCTGAAATTGGTCAAAATTGAAGATTTTGAGTAAGCAAAACTCTGTAAAAATGGCAATTTTGGTCACTGTGAGGGTTTAAAAAGTGGTTATTCAACATGAGGCCCGATCCAAATGACATTTTGAATCATTTTTGGTAGAGTCCAAAAAATCAATTTTCTGATGAAAAACGATGACCCCGGACCAGTCGAACGTTGAAAAAATGGTCAATATTGATGAAATGTTAATATTTAATCTTTTGACTTTAAATGACGGTTGGATGTGAGTTATTACTTTTTCAACTAAAATAAGTGTGTTTAAAGTCATTTCTGTGCCTGAAATTGGTCAAAATTGAAGATTTTGAGTAAGCAAAACTCTGTAAAAATGGCAGTTTTGGTCACTGTGAGGGTTTAAAAAGTGGTTATCAACATGAGGCCCGATCCAAATGACATTTTGAATCATTTTTGGTAGAGTCCAAAAAATCAATTTTCTGATGAAAAACGATGACCCCGGACCAGTCGAACGTTGAAAAAATGGTCAATATTGATGAAATTTTAACATTTAATCTTTTGACTTTAAATGACGGTTGGATGTGAGTTATTACTTTTTCAACTAAAATAAGTGTGTTTAAAGTCATTTCTGTGCCTGAAATTGGTCAAAATTGAAGATTTTGAGTAAGCAAAACTCTGTAAAAATGGCAATTTTGGTCACTGTGAGGGTTTAAAAAGTGGTTATTCAACATGAGGCCCGATCCAAATGACATTTTGAATCATTTTTGGTAGAGTCCAAAAAATCAATTTTCTGATGAAAAACGATGACCCCGGACCAGTCGAACGTTCAAAAAATGGTCAATATTGATGAAATTTTAACATTTAATCTTTTGACTTTAAATGACGGTTGGATGTCAGTTATTACTTTTTCAACTAAAATAAGTGTGTTTAAAGTCATTTCTGTGCCTGAAATTGGTCAAAATTGAAGATTTTGAGTAAGCAAAACTCTGTAAAAATGGCAATTTTGGTCACTGTGAGGGTTTAAAAAGTGGTTATTCAACATGAGGCCCGATCCAAATGACATTTTGAATCATTTTTGGTAGAGTCCAAAAAATCAATTTTCTGATGAAAAACGATGACCCCGGACCAGCCGAACGTTGAAAAAATTGTCAATATTGATGAAATTTTAACATTTAATCTTTTGACTTTAAATGACGGTTGGATGTGAGTTATTACTTTTTCAACTAAAATAAGTGTATTTAAAGTCATTTCTGTGCCTGAAATTGGTCAAAATTGAAGATTTTGAGTAAGCAAAACTCTGTAAAAATGGCAATTTTGGTCACTGTGAGGGTTTAAAAAGTGGTTATTCAACATGAGGCCCGATCCAAATGACATTTTGAATCATTTTTGGTAGAGTCCAAAAAATCAATTTTCTGATGAAAAACGATGACCCCGGACCAGTCGAACGTTGAAAAAATGGTCATTATTGATGAAATTTTAATATTTAATCTTTTGACTTTAAATGACGGTTGGATGTGAGTTATTACTTTTTCAACTAAAATAAGTGTGTTTAAAGTCATTTCTGTGCCTGAAATTGGTCAAAATTGAAGATTTTGAGTGAGCAAAACTCTGTAAAAATGGCAATTTTGGTCACTGTGAGGGTTTAAAAAGTGGTTATTCAACATGAGGCCCGATCCAAATGACATTTTGAATCATTTTTGGTAGAGTCCAAAAAATCCATTTTCTGATGAAAAACGATGACCCCGGACCAGTCGAACGTTGAAAAAATGGTCAATATTGATGAAATTTTAACATTTAATCTTTTGACTTTAAATGACGGTTGGATGTGAGTTATTACTTTTTCAACTAAAATAAGTGTGTTTAAAGTCATTTCTGTGCCTGAAATTGGTCAAAATTGAAGATTTTGAGTAAGCAAAACTCTGTAAAAATGGCAGTTTTGGTCACTGTGAGGGTTTAAAAAGTGGTTATTCAACATGAGGCCCGATCCAAATGACATTTTGAATCATTTTTGGTAGAGTCCAAAAAATCAATTTTCTGATGAAAAACGATGACCCCGGACCAGTCGAACGTTGAAAAAATGGTCAATATTGATGAAATTTTAACATTTAATCTTTTCACTTTAAATGACGGTTGGATGTGAGTTATTACTTTTTCAACTAAAATAAGTGTGTTTAAAGTCATTTCTGTGCCTGAAATTGGTCAAAATTGAAGATTTTGAGTAAGCAAAACTCTGTAAAAATGGCAATTTTGGTCACTGTGAGGGTTTAAAAAGTGGTTATTCAACATGAGGCCCGATCCAAATGACATTTTGATTCATTTTTGGTAGAGTCCAAAAAATCAATTTTCTGATGAAAAACGATGACCCCGGACCAGTCGAACGTTGAAAAAATGGTCAATATTGATGAAATTTTAACATTTAATCTTTTGACTTTAAATGACGGTTGGATGTGAGTTATTACTTTTTCAACTAAAATAAGTGTGTTTAAAGTCATTTCTGTGCCTGAAATTGGTCAAAATTGAAGATTTTGAGTAAGCAAAACTCTGTAAAAATGGCAGTTTTGGTCACTGTGAGGGTTTAAAAAGTGGTTCTTCAACATGAGGCCCGATCCAAATGACATTTTGAATCATTTTTGGTAGAGTCCAAAAAATCAATTTTCTGATGAAAAACGATGACCCCGGACCAGTCGAACGTTGAAAAAATGGTCAATATTGATGAAATTTTAACATTTAATCTTTTGACTTTAAATGACGGTTGGATGTGAGTTATTACTTTTTCAACTAAAATAAGTGTGTTTAAAGTCATTTCTGTGCCTGAAATTGGTCAAAATTGAAGATTTTGAGTAAGCAAAACTCTGTAAAAATGGCAGTTTTGGTCACTGTGAGGGTTTAAAAAGTGGTTATTCAACATGAGGCCCGATCCAAATGACATTTTGAATCATTTTTGGTAGAGTCCAAAAAATCAATTTTCTGATGAAAAACGATGACCCCGGACCAGTCGAACGTTGAAAAAATGGTCAATATTGATGAAATTTTAACATTTAATCTTTTGACTTTAAATGACGGTTGGATGTGAGTTATTACTTTTTCAACTAAAATAAGTGTGTTTAAAGTCATTTCTGTGCCTGAAATTGGTCAAAATTGAAGATTTTGAGTAAGCAAAACTCTGTAAAAATGGCAATTTTGGTCACTGTGAGGGTTTAAAAAGTGGTTATTCAACATGAGGCCCGATCCAAATGACATTTTGATTCATTTTTGGTAGAGTCCAAAAAATCAATTTTCTGATGAAAAACGATGACCCCGGACCAGTCGAACGTTGAAAAAATGGTCAATATTGATGAAATTTTAACATTTAATCTTTTGACTTTAAATGACGGTTGGATGTGAGTTATTACTTTTTCAACTAAAATAAGTGTGTTTAAAGTCATTTCTGTGCCTGAAATTGGTCAAAATTGAAGATTTTGAGTAAGCAAAACTCTGTAAAAATGGCAGTTTTGGTCACTGTGAGGGTTTAAAAAGTGGTTCTTCAACATGAGGCCCGATCCAAATGACATTTTGAATCATTTTTGGTAGAGTCCAAAAAATCAATTTTCTGATGAAAAACGATGACCCCGGACCAGTCGAACGTTGAAAAAATGGTCAATATTGATGAAATTTTAACATTTAATCTTTTGACTTTAAATGACGGTTGGATGTGAGTTATTACTTTTTCAACTAAAATAAGTGTGTTTAAAGTCATTTCTGTGCCTGAAATTGGTCAAAATTGAAGATTTTGAGTAAGCAAAACTCTGTAAAAATGGCAGTTTTGGTCACTGTGAGGGTTTAAAAAGTGGTTATTCAACATGAGGCCCGATCCAAATGACATTTTGAATCATTTTTGGTAGAGTCCAAAAAATCAATTTTCTGATGAAAAACGATGACCCCGGACCAGTCGAACGTTGAAAAAATGGTCAATATTGATGAAATTTTAACATTTAATCTTTTGACTTTAAATGACGGTTGGATGTGAGTTATTACTTTTTCAACTAAAATAAGTGTGTTTAAAGTCATTTCTGTGCCTGAAATTGGTCAAAATTGAAGATTTTGAGTAAGCAAAACTCTGTAAAAATGGCAATTTTGGTCACTGTGAGGGTTTAAAAAGTGGTTATTCAACATGAGGCCCGATCCAAATGACATTTTGAATCATTTTTGGTAGAGTCCAAAAAATCAATTTTCTGATGAAAAACGATGACCCCGGACCAGTCGAACGTTGAAAAAATGGTCAATAATAATGAAATTTTAACATTTATTCTTTTGACTTTAAATGACGGTTGGATGTGAGTTATTACTTTTTCAACTAAAATAAGTGTGTTTAAAGTCATTTCTGTGCCTGAAATTGGTCAAAATTGAAGATTTTGAGTAAGCAAAACTCTGTAAAAATGGCAATTTTGGTCACTGTGAGGGTTTAAAAAGTGGTTATTCAACATGAGGCCCGATCCAAATGACATTTTGAATCATTTTTGGTAGAGTCCAAAAAATCAATTTTCTGATGAAAAACGATGACCCCGGACCAGTCGAACGTTGAAAAAATGGTCAATATTGATGAAATTTTAATATTTAATCTTTTGACTTTAAATGACGGTTGGATGTGAGTTATTACTTTTTCAACTAAAATAAGTGTGTTTAAAGTCATTTCTGTGCCTGAAATTGGTCAAAATTGAAGATTTTGAGTAAGCAAAACTCTGTAAAAATGGCAATTTTGGTCACTGTGAGGGTTTAAAAAGTGGTTATTCAACATGAGGCCCGATCCAAATGACATTTTGATTCATTTTTGGTAGAGTCCAAAAAATCAATTTTCTGATGAAAAACGATGACCCCGGACCAGTCGAACGTTGAAAAAATGGTCAATATTGATGAAATTTTAACATTTAATCTTTTGACTTTAAATGACGGTTGGATGTGAGTTATTACTTTTTCAACTAAAATAAGTGTGTTTAAAGTCATTTCTGTGCCTGAAATTGGTCAAAATTGAAGATTTTGAGTAAGCAAAACTCTGTAAAAATGGCAGTTTTGGTCACTGTGAGGGTTTAAAAAGTGGTTATTCAACATGAGGCCCGATCCAAATGACATTTTGAATCATTTTTGGTAGAGTCCAAAAAATCAATTTTCTGATGAAAAACGATGACCCCGGACCAGTCGAACGTTGAAAAAATGGTCAATATTGATGAAATTTTAACATTTAATCTTTTGACTTTAAATGACGGTTGGATGTGAGTTATTACTTTTTCAACTAAAATAAGTGTGTTTAAAGTCATTTCTGTGCCTGAAATTGGTCAAAATTGAAGATTTTGAGTAAGCAAAACTCTGTAAAAATGGCAATTTTGGTCACTGTGAGGGTTTAAAAAGTGGTTATTCAACATGAGGCCCGATCCAAACGACATTTTGATTCATTTTTGGTAGAGTCCAAAAAATCAATTTTCTGATGAAAAACGATGACCCCGGACCAGTCGAACGTTGAAAAAATGGTCAATATTGATGAAATTTTAACATTTAATCTTTTGACTTTAAATGACGGTTGGATGTGAGTTATTACTTTTTCAACTAAAATAAGTGTGTTTAAAGTCATTTCTGTGCCTGAAATTGGTCAAAATTGAAGATTTTGAGTAAGCAAAACTCTGTAAAAATGGCAGTTTTGGTCACTGTGAGTGTTTAAAAAGTGGTTATTCAACATGAGGCCCGATCCAAATGACATTTTGAATCATTTTTGGTAGAGTCCAAAAAATCAATTTTCTGATGAAAAACGATGACCCCGGACCAGTCGAACGTTGAAAAAATGGTCAATATTGATGAAATTTTAACATTTAATCTTTTGACTTTAAATGACGGTTGGATGTGAGTTATTACTTTTTCAACTAAAATAAGTGTGTTTAAAGTCATTTCTGTGCCTGAAATTGGTCAAAATTGAAGATTTTGAGTAAGCAAAACTCTGTAAAAATGGCAATTTTGGTCACTGTGAGGGTTTAAAAAGTGGTTATTCAACATGAGGCCCGATCCAAATGACATTTTGATTCATTTTTGGTAGAGTCCAAAAAATCAATTTTCTGATGAAAAACGATGACCCCGGACCAGTCGAACGTTGAAAAAATGGTCAATATTGATGAAATTTTAACATTTAATCTTTTGACTTTAAATGACGGTTGGATGTGAGTTATTACTTTTTCAACTAAAATAAGTGTGTTTAAAGTCATTTCTGTGCCTGAAATTGGTCAAAATTGAAGATTTTGAGTAAGCAAAACTCTGTAAAAATGGCAGTTTTGGTCACTGTGAGGGTTTAAAAAGTGGTTCTTCAACATGAGGCCCGATCCAAATGACATTTTGAATCATTTTTGGTAGAGTCCAAAAAATCAATTTTCTGATGAAAAACGATGACCCCGGACCAGTCGAACGTTGAAAAAATGGTCAATATTGATGAAATTTTAACATTTAATCTTTTGACTTTAAATGACGGTTGGATGTGAGTTATTACTAGTGTGTTTAAAGTCATTTCTGTGCCTGAAATTGGTCAAAATTGAAGATTTTGAGTAAGCAAAACTCTGTAAAAATGGCAGTTTTGGTCACTGTGAGGGTTTAAAAAGTGGTTATTCAACATGAGGCCTGATCCAAATGACATTTTGAATCATTTTTGGTAGAGTCCAAAAAATCCATTTTCTGATGAAAAACGATGACCCCGGACCAGTCGAACGTTGAAAAAATGGTCAATATTGATGAAATTTTAACATTTAATCTTTTGACTTTAAATGACGGTTGGATGTGAGTTATTACTTTTTCAACTAAAATAAGTGTGTTTAAAGTCATTTCTGTGCCTGAAATTGGTCAAAATTGAAGATTTTGAGTAAGCAAAACTCTGTAAAAATGGCAATTTTGGTCACTGTGAGGGTTTAAAAAGTGGTTATTCAACATGAGGCCCGATCCAAATGACATTTTGAATCATTTTTGGTAGAGTCCAAAAAATCAATTTTCTGATGAAAAACGATGACCCCGGACCAGTCGAACGTTGAAAAAATGGTCAATATTGATGAAATTTTAACATTTAATCTTTTGACTTTAAATGACGGTTGGATGTGAGTTATTACTTTTTCAACTAAAATAAGTGTGTTTAAAGTCATTTCTGTGCCTGAAATTGGTCAAAATTGAAGATTTTGAGTAAGAAAAACTCTGTAAAAATGGCAATTTTGGTCACTGTGAGGGTTTAAAAAGTGGTTATTCAACATGAGGCCCGATCCAAATGACATTTTGAATCATTTTTGGTAGAGTCCAAAAAATCAATTTTCTGATGAAAAACGATGACCCCGGACCAGTCGAACGTTGAAAAAATGGTCAATATTGATGAAATTTTAACATTTAATCTTTTGACTTTAAATGACGGTTGGATGTGAGTTATTACTTTTTCAACTAAAATAAGTGTGTTTAAAGTCATTTCTGTGCCTGAAATTGGTCAAAATTGAAGATTTTGAGTAAGCAAAACTCTGTAAAAATGGCAATTTTGGTCACTGTGAGGGTTTAAAAAGTGGTTATTCAACATGAGGCCCGATCCAAATGACATTTTGAATCATTTTTGGTAGAGTCCAAAAAATCAATTTTCTGATGAAAAACGATGACCCCGGACCAGTCGAACGTTGAAAAAATGGTCAATATTGATGAAATTTTAATATTTAATCTTTTGACTTTAAATGACGGTTGGATGTGAGTTATTACTTTTTCAACTAAAATAAGTGTGTTTAAAGTCATTTCTGTGCCTGAAATTGGTCAAAATTGAAGATTTTGAGTAAGCAAAACTCTGTAAAAATGGCAGTTTTGGTCACTGTGAGGGTTTAAAAAGTGGTTATTCAACATGAGGCCCGATCCAAATGACATTTTGAATCATTTTTGGTAGAGTCCAAAAAATCAATTTTCTGATGAAAAACGATGACCCCGGACCAGTCGAACGTTGAAAAAATGGTCAATATTGATGACATTTTAACATTTAATCTTTTGACTTTAAATGACGGTTGGATGTGAGTTATTACTTTTTCAACTAAAATAAGTGTGTTTAAAGTCATTTCTGTGCCTGAAATTGGTCAAAATTGAAGATTTTGAGTAAGCAAAACTCTGTAAAAATGGCAGTTTTGGTCACTGTGAGGGTTTAAAAAGTGGTTATTCAACATGAGGCCCGATCCAAATGACATTTTGAATCATTTTTGGTAGAGTCCAAAAAATCAATTTTCTGATGAAAAACGATGACCCCGGACCAGTCGAACGTTGAAAAAATGGTCAATATTGATGAAATTTTAACATTTAATCTTTTGACTTTAAATGACGGTTGGATGTGAGTTATTACTTTTTCAACTAAAATAAGTGTGTTTAAAGTCATTTCTGTGCCTGAAATTGGTCAAAATTGAAGATTTTGAGTAAGCAAAACTCTGTAAAAATGGCAATTTTGGTCACTGTGAGGGTTTAAAAAGTGGTTATTCAACATGAGGCCCGATCCAAATGACATTTTGATTCATTTTTGGTAGAGTCCAAAAAATCAATTTTCTGATGAAAAACGATGACCCCGGACCAGTCGAACGTTGAAAAAATGGTCAATATTGATGAAATTTTAACATTTAATCTTTTGACTTTAAATGACGGTTGGATGTGAGTTATTACTTTTTCAACTAAAATAAGTGTGTTTAAAGTCATTTCTGTGCCTGAAATTGGTCAAAATTGAAGATTTTGAGTAAGCAAAACTCTGTAAAAATGGCAGTTTTGGTCACTGTGAGGGTTTAAAAAGTGGTTCTTCAACATGAGGCCCGATCCAAATGACATTTTGAATCATTTTTGGTAGAGTCCAAAAAATCAATTTTCTGATGAAAAACGATGACCCCGGACCAGTCGAACGTTGAAAAAATGGTCAATATTGATGAAATTTTAACATTTAATCTTTTGACTTTAAATGACGGTTGGATGTGAGTTATTACTTTTTCAACTAAAATAAGTGTGTTTAAAGTCATTTCTGTGCCTGAAATTGGTCAAAATTGAAGATTTTGAGTAAGCAAAACTCTGTAAAAATGGCAGTTTTTGTCACTGTGAGGGTTTAAAAAGTGGTTATTCAACATGAGGCCTGATCCAAATGACATTTTGAATCACTTTTGGTAGAGTCCAAAAAATCCATTTTCTGATGAAAAACGATGACCCCGGACCAGTCGAACGTTGAAAAAATGGTCAATATTGATGAAATTTTAATATTTAATCTTTTGACTTTAAATGACGGTTGGATGTGAGTTATTACTTTTTCAACTAAAATAAGTGTGTTTAAAGTCATTTCTGTGCCTGAAATTGGTCAAAATTGAAGATTATGAGTAAGCAAAACTCTGTAAAAATGGCAATTTTGGTCACTCTGAGGGTTTAAAAAGTGGTTATTCAACATGAGGCCCGATCCAAATGACATTTTGATTCATTTTGGTAGAGTCCAAAAAATCAATTTTCTGATGAAAAACGATGACCCCGGACCAGTCGAACGTTGAAAAAATGGTCAATATTGATGAAATTTTAACATTTAATCTTTTGACTTTAAATGACGGTTGGATGTGAGTTATTACTTTTTCAACTAAAATAAGTGTGTTTAAAGTCATTTCTGTGCCTGAAATTGGTCAAAATTGAAGATTTTGAGTAAGCAAAACTCTGTAAAAATGGCAGTTTTGGTCACTGTGAGGGTTTAAAAAGTGGTTATTCAACATGAGGCCTGATCCAAATGACATTTTGAATCATTTTTGGTAGAGTCCAAAAAATCCATTTTCTGATGAAAAACGATGACCCCGGACCAGTCGAACGTTGAAAAAATGGTCAATATTGATGAAATTTTAACATTTAATCTTTTGACTTTAAATGACGGTTGGATGTGAGTTATTACTTTTTCAACTAAAATAAGTGTGTTTAAAGTCATTTCTGTGCCTGAAATTGGTCAAAATTGAAGATTTTGAGTAAGCAAAACTCTGTAAAAATGGCAATTTTGGTCACTGTGAGGGTTTAAAAAGTGGTTATTCAACATGAGGCCCGATCCAAATGACATTTTGAATCATTTTTGGTAGAGTCCAAAAAATCAATTTTCTGATGAAAAACGATGACCCCGGACCAGTCGAACGTTGAAAAAATGGTCAATATTGATGAAATTTTAACATTTAATCTTTTGACTTTAAATGACGGTTGGATGTGAGTTATTACTTTTTCAACTAAAATAAGTGTGTTTAAAGTCATTTCTGTGCCTGAAATTGGTCAAAATTGAAGATTTTGAGTAAGCAAAACTCTGTAAAAATGGCAATTTTGGTCACTGTGAGGGTTTAAAAAGTGGTTATTCAACATGAGGCCCGATCCAAATGACATTTTGAATCATTTTTGGTAGAGTCCAAAAAATCAATTTTCTGATGAAAAACGATGACCCCGGACCAGTCGAACGTTGAAAAAATGGTCAATATTGATGAAATTTTAACATTTAATCTTTTGACTTTAAATGACGGTTGGATGTGAGTTATTACTTTTTCAACTAAAATAAGTGTGTTTAAAGTCATTTCTGTGCCTGAAATTGGTCAAAATTGAAGATTTTGAGTAAGCAAAACTCTGTAAAAATGGCAATTTTGGTCACTGTGAGGGTTTAAAAAGTGGTTATTCAACATGAGGCCCGATCCAAATGACATTTTGAATCATTTTTGGTAGAGTCCAAAAAATCAATTTTCTGATGAAAAACGATGACCCCGGACCAGTCGAACGTTGAAAAAATGGTCAATATTGATGAAATTTTAATATTTAATCTTTTGACTTTAAATGACGGTTGGATGTGAGTTATTACTTTTTCAACTAAAATAAGTGTGTTTAAAGTCATTTCTGTGCCTGAAATTGGTCAAAATTGAAGATTTTGAGTAAGCAAAACTCTGTAAAAATGGCAGTTTTGGTCACTGTGAGGGTTTAAAAAGTGGTTATTCAACATGAGGGCCGATCCAAATGACATTTTGAATCATTTTTGGTAGAGTCCAAAAAATCAATTTTCTGATGAAAAACGATGACCCCGGACCAGTCGAACGTTGAAAAAATGGTCAATATTGATGAAATTTTAACATTTAATCTTTTGACTTTAAATGACGGTTGGATGTGAGTTATTACTTTTTCAACTAAAATAAGTGTGTTTAAAGTCATTTCTGTGCCTGAAATTGGTCAAAATTGAAGATTTTGAGTAAGCAAAACTCTGTAAAAATGGCAGTTTTGGTCACTGTGAGGGTTTAAAAAGTGGTTATTCAAAATGAGGCCCGATCCAAATGACATTTTGAATCATTTTTGGTAGAGTCCAAAAAATCAATTTTCTGATGAAAAACGATGACCCCGGACCAGTCGAACGTTGAAAAAATGGTCAATATTGATGAAATTTTAACATTTAATCTTTTGACTTTAAATGACGGTTGGATGTGAGTTATTACTTTTTCAACTAAAATAAGTGTGTTTAAAGTCATTTCTGTGCCTGAAATTGGTCAAAATTGAAGATTTTGAGTAAGCAAAACTCTGTAAAAATGGCAATTTTGGTCACTGTGAGGGTTTAAAAAGTGGTTATTCAACATGAGGCCCGATCCAAATGACATTTTGATTCATTTTTGGTAGAGTCCAAAAAATCAATTTTCTGATGAAAAACGATGACCCCGGACCAGTCGAACGTTGAAAAAATGGTCAATATTGATGAAATTTTAACATTTAATCTTTTGACTTTAAATGACGGTTGGATGTGAGTTATTACTTTTTCAACTAAAATAAGTGTGTTTAAAGTCATTTCTGTGCCTGAAATTGGTCAAAATTGAAGATTTTGAGTAAGCAAAACTCTGTAAAAATGGCAGTTTTGGTCACTGTGAGGGTTTAAAAAGTGGTTCTTCAACATGAGGCCCGATCCAAATGACATTTTGAATCATTTTTGGTAGAGTCCAAAAAATCAATTTTCTGATGAAAAACGATGACCCCGGACCAGTCGAACGTTGAAAAAATGGTCAATATTGATGAAATTTTAACATTTAATCTTTTGACTTTAAATGACGGTTGGATGTGAGTTATTACTTTTTCAACTAAAATAAGTGTGTTTAAAGTCATTTCTGTGCCTGAAATTGGTCAAAATTGAAGATTTTGAGTAAGCAAAACTCTGTAAAAATGGCAGTTTTGGTCACTGTGAGGGTTTAAAAAGTGGTTCTTCAACATGAGGCCCGATCCAAATGACATTTTGAATCATTTTTGGTAGAGTCCAAAAAATCAATTTTCTGATGAAAAACGATGACCCCGGACCAGTCGAACGTTGAAAAAATGGTCAATATTGATGAAATTTTAACATTTAATCTTTTGACTTTAAATGACGGTTGGATGTGAGTTATTACTTTTTCAACTAAAATAAGTGTGTTTAAAGTCATTTCTGTGCCTGAAATTGGTCAAAATTGAAGATTTTGAGTAAGCAAAACTCTGTAAAAATGGCAGTTTTGGTCACTGTGAGGGTTTAAAAAGTGGTTATTCAACATGAGGCCTGATCCAAATGACATTTTGAATCATTTTTGGTAGAGTCCAAAAAAATCCATTTTCTGATGAAAAACGATGACCCCGGACCAGTCGAACGTTGAAAAAATGGTCAATATTGATGAAATTTTAACATTTAATCTTTTGACTTTAAATGACGGTTGGATGTGAGTTGTTACTTTTTCAACTAAAATAAGTGTGTTTAAAGTCATTTCTGTGCCTGAAATTGGTCAAAATTGAAGATTTTGAGTAAGCAAAACTCTGTAAAAATGGCAATTTTGGTCACTGTGAGGGTTTAAAAAGTGGTTATTCAACATGAGGCCCGATCCAAATGACATTTTGATTCATTTTTGGTAGAGTCCAAAAAATCAATTTTCTGATGAAAAACGATGACCCCGGACCAGTCGAACGTTAAAAAAATTGTCAATATTGATGAAATTTTAACATTTAATCTTTTGACTTTAAATGACGGTTGGATGTGAGTTATTACTTTTTCAACTAAAATAAGTGTGTTTAAAGTCATTTCTGTGCCTGAAATTGGTCAAAATTGAAGATTTTGAGTAAGCAAAACTCTGTAAAAATGGCAGTTTTGGTCACTGTGAGGGTTTAAAAAGTGGTTATTCAACATGAGGCCCGATCCAAATGACATTTTGAATCATTTTTGGTAGAGTCCAAAAAATCAATTTTCTGATGAAAAACGATGACCCCGGACCAGTCGAACGTTGAAAAAATGGTCAATATTGATGAAATTTTAACATTTAATCTTTTGACTTTAAATGACGGTTGGATGTGAGTTATTACTTTTTCAACTAAAATAAGTGTGTTTAAAGTCATTTCTGTGCCTGAAATTGGTCAAAATTGAAGATTTTGAGTAAGCAAAACTCTGTAAAAATGGCAATTTTGGTCACTGTGAGGGTTTAAAAAGTGGTTATTCAACATGAGGCCCGATCCAAATGACATTTTGAATCATTTTTGGTAGAGTCCAAAAAATCAATTTTCTGATGAAAAACGATGACCCCGGACCAGTCGAACGTTGAAAAAATGGTCAATATTGATGAAATTTTAACATTTAATCTTTTGACTTTAAATAACGGTTGGATGTGAGTTATTACTTTTTCAACTAAAATACGTGTGTTTAAAGTCATTTCTGTGCCTGAAATTGGTCAAAATTGAAGATTTTGAGTAAGCAAAACTCTGTAAAAATGGCAATTTTGGTCACTGTGAGGGTTTAAAAAGTGGTTATTCAATATGAGGCCCGATCCAAATGACATTTTGAATCATTTTTGGTAGAGTCCAAAAAATCAATTTTCTGATGAAAAACGATGACCCCGGACCAGTCGAACGTTGAAAAAATGGTCAATATTGATGAAATTTTAGCATTTAATCTTTTGACTTTAAATGACGGTTGGATGTGAGTTATTACTTTTTCAACTAAAATAAGTGTGTTTAAAGTCATTTCTGTGCCTGAAATTGGTCAAAATTGAAGATTTTGAGTAAGCAAAACTCTGTAAAAATGGCAGTT
Source organism: Lissotriton vulgaris (assembly GCF_964263255.1). NCBI lineage: Eukaryota > Metazoa > Chordata > Amphibia > Caudata > Salamandridae > Lissotriton > Lissotriton vulgaris. The sequence goes on along the minus strand of NW_028253282.1, from coordinate 127,661 downwards.
TTGGTCACTGTGAGGGTTTAAAAAGTGGTTATTCAACATGAGGCCCGATCCAAATGACATTTTGAATCATTTTTGGTAGAGTCCAAAAAATCAATTTTCTGATGAAAAACGATGACCCCGGACCAGTCGAACGTTGAAAAAATGGTCAATATTGATGAAATTTTAACATTTAATCTTTTGACTTTAAATGACGGTTGGATGTCAGTTATTACTTTTTCAACTAAAATAAGTGTGTTTAAAGTCATTTCTGTGCCTGAAATTGGTCAAAATTGAAGATTTTGAGTAAGCAAAACTCTGTAAAAATGGCAGTTTTGGTCACTGTGAGGGTTTAAAAAGTGGTTATTCAACATGAGGCCTGATCCAAATGACATTTTGAATCATTTTTGGTAGAGTCCAAAAAATCAATTTTCTGATGAAAAACGATAACCCCGGACCAGTCGAACGTTGAAAAAATGGTCAATATTGATGAAATTTTAACATTTAATCTTTTGACTTTAAATGACGGTTGGATGTCAGTTATTACTTTTTCAACTAAAATAAGTGTGTTTAAAGTCATTTCTGTGCCTGAAATTGGTCAAAATTGAAGATTTTGAGTAAGCAAAACTCTGTAAAAATGGCAATTTTGGTCACTGTGAGGGTTTAAAAAGTGGTTATTCAACATGAGGCCCGATCCAAATGACATTTTGAATCATTTTTGGTAGAGTCCAAAAAATCAATTTTCTGATGAAAAACGATGACCCCGGACCAGTCGAACGTTGAAAAAATGGTCAATATTGATGAAATTTTAACATTTAATCTTTTCACTTTAAATGACGGTTGGATGTGAGTTATTACTTTTTCAACTAAAATAAGTGTGTTTAAAGTCATTTCTGTGCCTGAAATTGGTCAAAATTGAAGATTTTGAGTAAGCAAAACTCTGTAAAAATGGCAGTTTTGGTCACTGTGAGGGTTTAAAAAGTGGTTATTCAACATGAGGCCTGATCCAAATGACATTTTGAATCATTTTTGGTAGAGTCCAAAAAATCCATTTTCTGATGAAAAAACGATGACCCCGGACCAGTCGAACGTTGAAAAAAATTGGTCAATATTGATGAAATTTTAACATTTAATCTTTTGACTTTAAATGACGGTTGGATGTGAGTTATTACTTTTTCAACTAAAATAAGTGTGTTTAAAGTCATTTCTGTGCCTGAAATTGGTCAAAATTGAAGATTTTGAGTAAGCAAAACTCTGTAAAAATGGCAGTTTTGGTCACTGTGAGGGTTTAAAAAGTGGTTATTCAACATGAGGCCTGATCCAAATGACATTTTGAATCACTTTTGGTAGAGTCCAAAAAATCTATTTTCTGATGAAAAACGATGACCCCGGACCAGTCGAACGTTGAAAAAATGGTCAATATTGATGAAATTTTAACATTTAATCTTTTGACTTTAAATGACGGTTGGATGTGAGTTATTACTTTTTCAACTAAAATAAGTGTGTTTAAAGTCATTTCTGTGCCTGAAATTGGTCAAAATTGAAGATTATGAGTAAGCAAAACTCTGTAAAAATGGCAATTTTGGTCACTCTGAGGGTTTAAAAAGTGGTTATTCAACATGAGGCCCGATCCAAATGACATTTTGATTCATTTTGGTAGAGTCCAAAAAATCAATTTTCTGATGAAAAACGATGACCCCGGACCAGTCGAACGTTGAAAAAATGGTCAATATTGATGAAATTTTAACATTTAATCTTTTGACTTTAAATGACGGTTGGATGTGAGTTATTACTTTTTCAACTAAAATAAGTGTGTTTAAAGTCATTTCTGTGCCTGAAATTGGTCAAAATTGAAGATTTTGAGTAAGCAAAACTCTGTAAAAATGGCAGTTTTGGTCACTGTGAGGGTTTAAAAAGTGGTTATTCAACATGAGGCCTGATCCAAATGACATTTTGAATCATTTTTGGTAGAGTCCAAAAAATCCATTTTCTGATGAAAAACGATGACCCCGGACCAGTCGAACGTTGAAAAAATGGTCAATATTGATGAAATTTTAACATTTAATCTTTTGACTTTAAATGACGGTTGGATGTGAGTTATTACTTTTTCAACTAAAATAAGTGTGTTTAAAGTCATTTCTGTGCCTGAAATTGGTCAAAATTGAAGATTTTGAGTAAGCAAAACTCTGTAAAAATGGCAATTTTGGTCACTGTGAGGGTTTAAAAAGTGGTTATTCAACATGAGGCCCGATCCAAATGACATTTTGAATCATTTTTGGTAGAGTCCAAAAAATCAATTTTCTGATGAAAAACGATGACCCCGGACCAGTCGAACGTTGAAAAAATGGTCAATATTGATGAAATTTTAACATTTAATCTTTTGACTTTAAATGACGGTTGGATGTCAGTTATTACTTTTTCAACTAAAATAAGTGTGTTTAAAGTCATTTCTGTGCCTGAAATTGGTCAAAATTGAAGATTTTGAGTAAGCAAAACTCTGTAAAAATGGCAATTTTGGTCACTGTGAGGGTTTAAAAAGTGGTTATTCAACATGAGGCCCGATCCAAATGACATTTTGAATCATTTTTGGTAGAGTCCAAAAAATCAATTTTCTGATGAAAAACGATGACCCCGGACCAGTCGAACGTTGAAAAAATGGTCAATATTGATGAAATTTTAACATTTAATCTTTTGACTTTAAATGACGGTTGGATGTGAGTTATTACTTTTTCAACTGAAATAAGTGTGTTTAAAGTCATTTCTGTGCCTGAAATTGGTCAAAATTGAAGATTTTGAGTAAGCAAAACTCTGTAAAAATGGCAATTTTGGTCACTGTGAGGGTTTAAAAAGTGGTTATTCAACATGAGGCCCGATCCAAATGACATTTTGAATCATTTTTGGTAGAGTCCAAAAAATCAATTTTCTGATGAAAAACGATGACCCCGGACCAGTCGAACGTTGAAAAAATGGTCAATATTGATGAAATTTTAACATTTAATCTTTTGACTTTAAATGACGGTTGGATGTGAGTTATTACTTTTTCAACTAAAATAAGTGTGTTTAAAGTCATTTCTGTGCCTGAAATTGGTCAAAATTGAAGATTTTGAGTAAGCAAAACTCTGTAAAAATGGCAATTTTGGTCACTGTGAGGGTTTAAAAAGTGGTTATTCAACATGAGGCCCGATCCAAATGACATTTTGAATCATTTTTGGTAGAGTCCAAAAAATCAATTTTCTGATGAAAAACGATGACCCCGGACCAGTCGAACGTTGAAAAAATGGTCAATATTGATGAAATTTTAATATTTAATCTTTTCACTTTAAATGACGGTTGGATGTGAGTTATTACTTTTTCAACTAAAATAAGTGTGTTTAAAGTCATTTCTGTGCCTGAAATTGGTCAAAATTGAAGATTTTGAGTAAGCAAAACTCTGTAAAAATGGCAATTTTGGTCACTGTGAGGGTTTAAAAAGTGGTTATTCAACATGAGGCCCGATCCAAATGACATTTTGATTCATTTTGGTAGAGTCCAAAAAGTCAATTTTCTGATGAAAAACGATGACCCCGGACCAGTCGAACGTTGAAAAAATGGTCAATATTGATGAAATTTTAACATTTAATCTTTTGACTTTAAATGACGGTTGGATGTGAGTTATTACTTTTTCAACTAAAATAAGTGTGTTTAAAGTCATTTCTGTGCCTGAAATTGGTCAAAATTGAAGATTTTGAGTAAGCAAAACTCTGTAAAAATGGCAGTTTTGGTCACTGTGAGGGTTTAAAAAGTGGTTATTCAACATGAGGCCTGATCCAAATGACATTTTGAATCATTTTTGGTAGAGTCCAAAAAATCCATTTTCTGATGAAAAACGATGACCCCGGACCAGTCGAACGTTGAAAAAATGGTCAATATTGATGAAATTTTAACATTTAATCTTTTGACTTTAAATGACGGTTGGATGTGAGTTATTACTTTTTCAACTAAAATAAGTGTGTTTAAAGTCATTTCTGTGCCTGAAATTGGTCAAAATTGAAGATTTTGAGTAAGCAAAACTCTGTAAAAATGGCAATTTTGGTCACTGTGAGGGTTTAAAAAGTGGTTATTCAACATGAGGCCCGATCCAAATGACATTTTGAATCATTTTTGGTAGAGTCCAAAAAATCAATTTTCTGATGAAAAACGATGACCCCGGACCAGTCGAACGTTGAAAAAATGGTCAATATTGATGAAATTTTAACATTTAATCTTTTGACTTTAAATGACGGTTGGATGTGAGTTATTACTTTTTCAACTAAAATAAGTGTGTTTAAAGTCATTTCTGTGCCTGAAATTGGTCAAAATTGAAGATTTTGAGTAAGCAAAACTCTGTAAAAATGGCAATTTTGGTCACTGTGAGGGTTTAAAAAGTGGTTATTCAACATGAGGCCCGATCCAAATGACATTTTGAATCATTTTTGGTAGAGTCCAAAAAATCAATTTTCTGATGAAAAACGATGACCCCGGACCAGTCGAACGTTGAAAAAATGGTCAATATTGATGAAATTTTAACATTTAATCTTTTGACTTTAAATGACGGTTGGATGTGAGTTATTACTTTTTCAACTAAAATAAGTGTGTTTAAAGTCATTTCTGTGCCTGAAATTGGTCAAAATTGAAGATTTTGAGTAAGCAAAACTCTGTAAAAATGGCAATTTTGGTCACTGTGAGGGTTTAAAAAGTGGTTATTCAACATGAGGCCCGATCCAAATGACATTTTGAATCATTTTTGGTAGAGTCCAAAAAATCAATTTTCTGATGAAAAACGATGACCCCGGACCAGTCGAACGTTGAAAAAATGGTCAATATTGATGACATTTTAACATTTAATCTTTTGACTTTAAATGACGGTTGGATGTCAGTTATTACTTTTTCAACTAAAATAAGTGTGTTTAAAGTCATTTCTGTGCCTGAAATTGGTCAAAATTGAAGATTTTGAGTAAGCAAAACTCTGTAAAAATGGCAATTTTGGTCACTGTGAGGGTTTAAAAAGTGGTTATTCAACATGAGGCCCGATCCAAATGACATTTTGAATCATTTTTGGTAGAGTCCAAAAAATCAATTTTCTGATGAAAAACGATGACCCCGGACCAGTCGAACGTTGAAAAAATGGTCAATATTGATGACATTTTAACATTTAATCTTTTGACTTTAAATGACGGTTGGATGTGAGTTATTACTTTTTCAACTAAAATAAGTGTGTTTAAAGTCATTTCTGTGCCTGAAATTGGTCAAAATTGAAGATTTTGAGTAAGCAAAACTCTGTAAAAATGGCAATTTTGGTCACTGTGAGGGTTTAAAAAGTGGTTATTCAACATGAGGCCCGATCCAAATGACATTTTGAATCATTTTTGGTAGAGTCCAAAAAATCAATTTTCTGATGAAAAACGATGACCCCGGACCAGTCGAACGTTGAAAAAATGGTCAATATTGATGAAATTTTAATATTTAATCTTTTGACTTTAAATGACGGTTGGATGTGAGTTATTACTTTTTCAACTAAAATAAGTGTGTTTAAAGTCATTTCTGTGCCTGAAATTGGTCAAAATTGAAGATTTTGAGTAAGCAAAACTCTGTAAAAATGGCAGTTTTGGTCACTGTGAGGGTTTAAAAAGTGGTTATTCAACATGAGGCCTGATCCAAATGACATTTTGAATCACTTTTGGTAGAGTCCAAAAAATCAATTTTCTGATGAAAAACGATGACCCCGGACCAGTCGAACGTTGAAAAAATGGTCAATATTGATGAAATTTTAACATTTAATCTTTTGACTTTAAATGACGGTTGGATGTGAGTTATTACTTTTTCAACTAAAATAAGTGTGTTTAAAGTCATTTCTGTGCCTGAAATTGGTCAAAATTGAAGATTTTGAGTAAGCAAAACTCTGTAAAAATGGCAGTTTTGGTCACTGTGAGGGTTTAAAAAGTGGTTATTCAACATGAGGCCTGATCCAAATGACATTTTGAATCATTTTTGGTAGAGTCCAAAAAATCCATTTTCTGATGAAAAACGATGACCCCGGACCAGTCGAACGTTGAAAAAATGGTCAATATTGATGAAATTTTAACATTTAATCTTTTGACTTTAAATGACGGTTGGATGTGAGTTATTACTTTTTCAACTAAAATAAGTGTGTTTAAAGTCATTTCTGTGCCTGAAATTGGTCAAAATTGAAGATTTTGAGTAAGCAAAACTCTGTAAAAATGGCAATTTTGGTCACTGTGAGGGTTTAAAAAGTGGTTATTCAACATGAGGCCCGATCCAAATGACATTTTGAATCATTTTTGGTAGAGTCCAAAAAATCAATTTTCTGATGAAAAACGATGACCCCGGACCAGTCGAACGTTGAAAAAATGGTCAATATTGATGAAATTTTAACATTTAATCTTTTGACTTTAAATGACGGTTGGATGTCAGTTATTACTTTTTCAACTAAAATAAGTGTGTTTAAAGTCATTTCTGTGCCTGAAATTGGTCAAAATTGAAGATTTTGAGTAAGCAAAACTCTGTAAAAATGGCAATTTTGGTCACTGTGAGGGTTTAAAAAGTGGTTATTCAACATGAGGCCCGATCCAAATGACATTTTGAATCATTTTTGGTAGAGTCCAAAAAATCAATTTTCTGATGAAAAACGATGACCCCGGAACAGTCGAACGTTGAAAAAATGGTCAATATTGATGAAATTTTAATATTTAATCTTTTGACTTTAAATGACGGTTGGATGTGAGTTATTACTTTTTCAACTAAAATAAGTGTGTTTAAAGTCATTTCTGTGCCTGAAATTGGTCAAAATTGAAGATTTTGAGTAAACAAAACTCTGTAAAAATGGCAGTTTTGGTCACTGTGAGGGTTTAAAAAGTGGTTATTCAACATGAGGCCTGATCCAAATGACATTTTGAATCACTTTTGGTAGAGTCCAAAAAATCCATTTTCTGATGAAAAACGATGACCCCGGACCAGTCGAACGTTGAAAAAATGGTCAATATTGATGAAATTTTAACATTTAATCTTTTGACTTTAAATGACGGTTGGATGTGAGTTATTACTTTTTCAACTAAAATAAGTGTGTTTAAAGTCATTTCTGTGCCTGAAATTGGTCAAAATTGAAGATTATGAGTAAGCAAAACTCTGTAAAAATGGCAATTTTGGTCACTCTGAGGGTTTAAAAAGTGGTTATTCAACATGAGGCCCGATCCAAATGACATTTTGATTCATTTTGGTAGAGTCCAAAAAATCAATTTTCTGATGAAAAACGATGACCCCGGACCAGTCGAACGTTGAAAAAATGGTCAATATTGATGAAATTTTAACATTTAATCTTTTGACTTTAAATGACGGTTGGATGTGAGTTATTACTTTTTCAACTAAAATAAGTGTGTTTAAAGTCATTTCTGTGCCTGAAATTGGTCAAAATTGAAGATTTTGAGTAAGCAAAACTCTGTAAAAATGGCAGTTTTGGTCACTGTGAGGGTTTAAAAAGTGGTTATTCAACATGAGGCCTGATCCAAATGACATTTTGAATCATTTTTGGTAGAGTCCAAAAAATCCATTTTCTGATGAAAAACGATGACCCCGGACCAGTCGAACGTTGAAAAAATGGTCAATATTGATGAAATTTTAACATTTAATCTTTTGACTTTAAATGACGGTTGGATGTGAGTTATTACTTTTTCAACTAAAATAAGTGTGTTTAAAGTCATTTCTGTGCCTGAAATTGGTCAAAATTGAAGATTTTGAGTAAGCAAAACTCTGTAAAAATGGCAATTTTGGTCACTGTGAGGGTTTAAAAAGTGGTTATTCAACATGAGGCCCGATCCAAATGACATTTTGAATCATTTTTGGTAGAGTCCAAAAAATCAATTTTCTGATGAAAAACGATGACCCCGGACCAGTCGAACGTTGAAAAAATGGTCAATATTGATGAAATTTTAACATTTAATCTTTTGACTTTAAATGACGGTTGGATGTCAGTTATTACTTTTTCAACTAAAATAAGTGTGTTTAAAGTCATTTCTGTGCCTGAAATTGGTCAAAATTGAAGATTTTGAGTAAGCAAAACTCTGTAAAAATGGCAATTTTGGTCACTGTGAGGGTTTAAAAAGTGGTTATTCAACATGAGGCCCGATCCAAATGACATTTTGAATCATTTTTGGTAGAGTCCAAAAAATCAATTTTCTGATGAAAAACGATGACCCCGGACCAGTCGAACGTTGAAAAAATGGTCAATATTGATGAAATTTTAACATTTAATCTTTTGACTTTAAATGACGATTGGATGTGAGTTATTACTTTTTCAACTAAAATAAGTGTGTTTAAAGTCATTTCTGTGCCTGAAATTGGTCAAAATTGAAGATTTTGAGTAAGCAAAACTCTGTAAAAATGGCAATTTTGGTCACTGTGAGGGTGTAAAAAGTGGTTATTCAACATGAGGCCCGATCCAAATGACAATTTGAATCATTTTTGGTAGAGTCCAAAAAATCAATTTTCTGATGAAAAACGATGACCCCGGACCAGTCGAACGTTGAAAAAATGGTCAATATTGATGAAATTTTAACATTTAATCTTTTGACTTTAAATGACGGTTGGATGTGAGTTATTACTTTTTCAACTAAAATAAGTGTGTTTAAAGTCATTTCTGTGCCTGAAATTGGTCAAAATTGAAGATTTTGAGTAAGCAAAACTCTGTAAAAATGGCAATTTTGGTCACTGTGAGGGTTTAAAAAGTGGTTATTCAACATGAGGCCCGATCCAAATGACATTTTGAATCATTTTTGGTAGAGTCCAAAAAATCAATTTTCTGATGAAAAACGATGACCCCGGACCAGTCGAACGTTGAAAAAATGGTCAATATTGATGAAATTTTAATATTTAATCTTTTCACTTTAAATGACGGTTGGATGTGAGTTATTACTTTTTCAACTAAAATAAGTGTGTTTAAAGTCATTTCTGTGCCTGAAATTGGTCAAAATTGAAGATTTTGAGTAAGCAAAACTCTGTAAAAATGGCAATTTTGGTCACTGTGAGGGTTTAAAAAGTGGTTATTCAACATGAGGCCCGATCCAAATGACATTTTGATTCATTTTGGTAGAGTCCAAAAAATCAATTTTCTGATGAAAAACGATGACCCCGGACCAGTCGAACGTTGAAAAAATGGTCAATATTGATGAAATTTTAACATTTAATCTTTTGACTTTAAATGACGGTTGGATGTGAGTTATTACTTTTTCAACTAAAATAAGTGTGTTTAAAGTCATTTCTGTGCCTGAAATTGGTCAAAATTGAAGATTTTGAGTAAGCAAAACTCTGTAAAAATGGCAGTTTTGGTCACTGTGAGGGTTTAAAAAGTGGTTATTCAACATGAGGCCTGATCCAAATGACATTTTGAATCATTTTTGGTAGAGTCCAAAAAATCCATTTTCTGATGAAAAACGATGACCCCGGACCAGTCGAACGTTGAAAAAATGGTCAATATTGATGAAATTTTAACATTTAATCTTTTGACTTTAAATGACGGTTGGATGTGAGTTATTACTTTTTCAACTAAAATAAGTGTGTTTAAAGTCATTTCTGTGCCTGAAATTGGTCAAAATTGAAGATTTTGAGTAAGCAAAACTCTGTAAAAATGGCAATTTTGGTCACTGTGAGGGTTTAAAAAGTGGTTATTCAACATGAGGCCCGATCCAAATGACATTTTGAATCATTTTTGGTAGAGTCCAAAAAATCAATTTTCTGATGAAAAACGATGACCCCGGACCAGTCGAACGTTGAAAAAATGGTCAATATTGATGAAATTTTAACATTTAATCTTTTGACTTTAAATGACGGTTGGATGTGAGTTATTACTTTTTCAACTAAAATAAGTGTGTTTAAAGTCATTTCTGTGCCTGAAATTGGTCAAAATTGAAGATTTTGAGTAAGCAAAACTCTGTAAAAATGGCAATTTTGGTCACTGTGAGGGTTTAAAAAGTGGTTATTCAACATGAGGCCCGATCCAAATGACATTTTGAATCATTTTTGGTAGAGTCCAAAAAATCAATTTTCTGATGAAAAACGATGACCCCGGACCAGTCGAACGTTGAAAAAATGGTCAATATTGATGAAATTTTAACATTTAATCTTTTGACTTTAAATGACGGTTGGATGTGAGTTATTACTTTTTCAACTAAAATAAGTGTGTTTAAAGTCATTTCTGTGCCTGAAATTGGTCAAAATTGAAGATTTTGAGTAAGCAAAACTCTGTAAAAATGGCAATTTTGGTCACTGTGAGGGTTTAAAAAGTGGTTATTCAACATGAGGCCCGATCCAAATGACATTTTGAATCATTTTTGGTAGAGTCCAAAAAATCAATTTTCTGATGAAAAACGATGACCCCGGACCAGTCGAACGTTGAAAAAATGGTCAATATTGATGAAATTTTAACATTTAATCTTTTGACTTTAAATGACGGTTGGATGTCAGTTATTACTTTTTCAACTAAAATAAGTGTGTTTAAAGTCATTTCTGTGCCTGAAATTGGTCAAAATTGAAGATTTTGAGTAAGCAAAACTCTGTAAAAATGGCAATTTTGGTCACTGTGAGGGTTTAAAAAGTGGTTATTCAACATGAGGCCCGATCCAAATGACATTTTGAATCATTTTTGGTAGAGTCCAAAAAATCAATTTTCTGATGAAAAACGATGACCCCGGACCAGTCGAACGTTGAAAAAATGGTCAATATTGATGACATTTTAACATTTAATCTTTTGACTTTAAATGACGGTTGGATGTGAGTTATTACTTTTTCAACTAAAATAAGTGTGTTTAAAGTCATTTCTGTGCCTGAAATTGGTCAAAATTGAAGATTTTGAGTAAGCAAAACTCTGTAAAAATGGCAATTTTGGTCACTGTGAGGGTTTCAAAAGTGGTTATTCAACATGAGGCCCGATCCAAATGACATTTTGAATCATTTTTGGTAGAGTCCAAAAAATCAATTTTCTGATGAAAAACGATGACCCCGGACCAGTCGAACGTTGAAAAAATGGTCAATATTGATGAAATTTTAACATTTAATCTTTTGACTTTAAATGACGGTTGGATGTGAGTTATTACTTTTTCAACTAAAATAAGTGTGTTTAAAGTCATTTCTGTGCCTGAAATTGGTCAAAATTGAAGATTTTGAGTAAGCAAAACTCTGTAAAAATGGCAATTTTGGTCACTGTGAGGGTTTAAAAAGTGGTTATTCAACATGAGGCCCGATCCAAATGACATTTTGAATCATTTTTGGTAGAGTCCAAAAAATCAATTTTCTGATGAAAAACGATGACCCCGGACCAGTCGAACGTTGAAAAAATGGTCAATATTGATGAAATTTTAATATTTAATCTTTTCACTTTAAATGACGGTTGGATGTGAGTTATTACATTTTCAACTAAAATAAGTGTGTTTAAAGTCATTTTTGTGCCTGAAATTGGTCAAAATTGAAGATTTTGAGTAAGCAAAACTCTGTAAAAATGGCAATTTTGGTCACTGTGAGGGTTTAAAAAGTGGTTATTCAACATGAGGCCCGATCCAAATGACATTTTGATTCATTTTGGTAGAGTCCAAAAAATCAATTTTCTGATGAAAAACGATGACCCCGGACCAGTCGAACGTTGAAAAAATGGTCAATATTGATGAAATTTTAACATTTAATCTTTTGACTTTAAATGACGGTTGGATGTGAGTTATTACTTTTTCAACTAAAATAAGTGTGTTTAAAGTCATTTCTGTGCCTGAAATTGGTCAAAATTGAAGATTTTGAGTAAGCAAAACTCTGTAAAAATGGCAGTTTTGGTCACTGTGAGGGTTTAAAAAGTGGTTATTCAACATGAGGCCTGATCCAAATGACATTTTGAATCATTTTTGGTAGAGTCCAAAAAATCCATTTTCTGATGAAAAACGATGACCCCGGACCAGTCGAACGTTGAAAAAATGGTCAATATTGATGAAATTTTAACATTTAATCTTTTGACTTTAAATGACGGTTGGATGTGAGTTATTACTTTTTCAACTAAAATAAGTGTGTTTAAAGTCATTTCTGTGCCTGAAATTGGTCAAAATTGAAGATTTTGAGTAAGCAAAACTCTGTAAAAATGGCAATTTTGGTCACTGTGAGGGTTTAAAAAGTGGTTATTCAACATGAGGCCCGATCCAAATGACATTTTGAATCATTTTTGGTAGAGTCCAAAAAATCAATTTTCTGATGAAAAACGATGACCCCGGACCAGTCGAACGTTGAAAAAATGGTCAATATTGATGAAATTTTAACATTTAATCTTTTGACTTTAAATGACGGTTGGATGTGAGTTATTACTTTTTCAACTAAAATAAGTGTGTTTAAAGTCATTTCTGTGCCTGAAATTGGTCAAAATTGAAGATTTTGAGTAAGCAAAACTCTGTAAAAATGGCAATTTTGGTCACTGTGAGGGTTTAAAAAGTGGTTATTCAACATGAGGCCCGATCCAAATGACATTTTGAATCATTTTTGGTAGAGTCCAAAAAATCAATTTTCTGATGAAAAACGATGACCCCGGACCAGTCGAACGTTGAAAAAATGGTCAATATTGATGAAATTTTAACATTTAATCTTTTGACTTTAAATGACGGTTGGATGTGAGTTATTACTTTTTCAACTAAAATAAGTGTGTTTAAAGTCATTTCTGTGCCTGAAATTGGTCAAAATTGAAGATTTTGAGTAAGCAAAACTCTGTAAAAATGGCAATTTTGGTCACTGTGAGGGTTTAAAAAGTGGTTATTCAACATGAGGCCCGATCCAAATGACATTTTGAATCATTTTTGGTAGAGTCCAAAAAATCAATTTTCTGATGAAAAACGATGACCCCGGACCAGTCGAACGTTGAAAAAATGGTCAATATTGATGAAATTTTAACATTTAATCTTTTGACTTTAAATGACGGTTGGATGTGAGTTATTACTTTTTCAACTAAAATAAGTGTGTTTAAAGTCATTTCTGTGCCTGAAATTGGTCAAAATTGAAGATTTTGAGTAAGCAAAACTCTGTAAAAATGGCAATTTTGGTCACTGTGAGGGTTTAAAAAGTGGTTATTCAACATGAGGCCCGATCCAAATGACATTTTGAATCATTTTTGGTAGAGTCCAAAAAATCAATTTTCTGATGAAAAACGATGACCCCGGACCAGTCGAACGTTGAAAAAATGGTCAATATTGATGAAATTTTAACATTTAATCTTTTGACTTTAAATGACGGTTGGATGTGAGTTATTACTTTTTCAACTAAAATAAGTGTGTTTAAAGTCATTTCTGTGCCTGAAATTGGTCAAAATTGAAGATTTTGAGTAAGCAAAACTCTGTAAAAATGGCAATTTTGGTCACTGTGAGGGTTTAAAAAGTGGTTATTCAACATGAGGCCCGATCCAAATGACATTTTGAATCATTTTTGGTAGAGTCCAAAAAATCAATTTTCTGATGAAAAACGATGACCCCGGACCAGTCGAACGTTGAAAAAATGGTCAATATTGATGAAATTTTAACATTTAATCTTTTGACTTTAAATGACGGTTGGATGTGAGTTATTACTTTTTCAACTAAAATAAGTGTGTTTAAAGTCATTTCTGTGCCTGAAATTGGTCAAAATTGAAGATTTTGAGTAAGCAAAACTCTGTAAAAATGGCAATTTTGGTCACTGTGAGGGTTTAAAAAGTGGTTATTCAACATGAGGCCCGATCCAAATGACATTTTGAATCATTTTTGGTAGAGTCCAAAAAATCAATTTTCTGATGAAAAACGATGACCCCGGACCAGTCGAACGTTGAAAAAATGGTCAATATTGATGAAATTTTAACATTTAATCTTTTGACTTTAAATGACGGTTGGATGTGAGTTATTACTTTTTCAACTAAAATAAGTGTGTTTAAAGTCATTTCTGTGCCTGAAATTGGTCAAAATTGAAGATTTTGAGTAAGCAAAACTCTGTAAAAATGGCAATTTTGGTCACTGTGAGGGTTTAAAAAGTGGTTATTCAACATGAGGCCCGATCCAAATGACATTTTGAATCATTTTTGGTAGAGTCCAAAAAATCAATTTTCTGATGAAAAACGATGACCCCGGACCAGTCGAACGTTGAAAAAATGGTCAATATTGATGAAATTTTAATATTTAATCTTTTCACTTTAAATGACGGTTGGATGTGAGTTATTACTTTTTCAACTAAAATAAGTGTGTTTAAAGTCATTTCTGTGCCTGAAATTGGTCAAAATTGAAGATTTTGAGTAAGCAAAACTCTGTAAAAATGGCAATTTTGGTCACTGTGAGGGTTTAAAAAGTGGTTATTCAACATGAGGCCCGATCCAAATGACATTTTGATTCATTTTGGTAGAGTCCAAAAAATCAATTTTCTGATGAAAAACGATGACCCCGGACCAGTCGAACGTTGAAAAAATGGTCAATATTGATGAAATTTTAACATTTAATCTTTTGACTTTAAATGACGGTTGGATGTGAGTTATTACTTTTTCAACTAAAATAAGTGTGTTTAAAGTCATTTCTGTGCCTGAAATTGGTCAAAATTGAAGATTTTGAGTAAGCAAAACTCTGTAAAAATGGCAGTTTTGGTCACTGTGAGGGTTTAAAAAGTGGTTATTCAACATGAGGCCTGATCCAAATGACATTTTGAATCATTTTTGGTAGAGTCCAAAAAATCAATTTTCTGATGAAAAACGATGACCCCGGACCAGTCGAACGTTGAAAAAATGGTCAATATTGATGAAATTTTAACATTTAATCTTTTGACTTTAAATGACGGTTGGATGTGAGTTATTATTTTTTCAACTAAAATAAGTGTGTTTAAAGTCATTTCTGTGCCTGAAATTGGTCAAAATTGAAGATTTTGAGTAAGCAAAACTCTGTAAAAATGGCAATTTTGGTCACTGTGAGGGTTTAAAAAGTGGTTATTCAACATGAGGCCCGATCCAAATGACATTTTGAATCATTTTTGGTAGAGTCCAAAAAATCAATTTTCTGATGAAAAACGATGACCCCGGACCAGTCGAACGTTGAAAAAATGGTCAATATTGATGAAATTTTAACATTTAATCTTTTGACTTTAAATGACGGTTGGATGTGAGTTATTACTTTTTCAACTAAAATAAGTGTGTTTAAAGTCATTTCTGTGCCTGAAATTGGTCAAAATTGAAGATTTTGAGTAAGCAAAACTCTGTAAAAATGGCAATTTTGGTCACTGTGAGGGTTTAAAAAGTGGTTATTCAACATGAGGCCCGATCCAAATGACATTTTGAATCATTTTTGGTAGAGTCCAAAAAATCAATTTTCTGATGAAAAACGATGACCCCGGACCAGTCGAACGTTGAAAAAATGGTCAATATTGATGAAATTTTAACATTTAATCTTTTGACTTTAAATGACGGTTGGATGTGAGTTATTACTTTTTCAACTAAAATAAGTGTGTTTAAAGTCATTTCTGTGCCTGAAATTGGTCAAAATTGAAGATTTTGAGTAAGCAAAACTCTGTAAAAATGGCAATTTTGGTCACTGTGAGGGTTTAAAAAGTGGTTATTCAACATGAGGCCCGATCCAAATGACATTTTGAATCATTTTTGGTAGAGTCCAAAAAATCAATTTTCTGATGAAAAACGATGACCCCGGACCAGTCGAACGTTGAAAAAATGGTCAATATTGATGAAATTTTAACATTTAATCTTTTGACTTTAAATGACGGTTGGATGTCAGTTATTACTTTTTCAACTAAAATAAGTGTGTTTAAAGTCATTTCTGTGCCTGAAATTGGTCAAAATTGAAGATTTTGAGTAAGCAAAACTCTGTAAAAATGGCAATTTTGGTCACTGTGAGGGTTTAAAAAGTGGTTATTCAACATGAGGCCCGATCCAAATGACATTTTGAATCATTTTTGGTAGAGTCCAAAAAATCAATTTTCTGATGAAAAACGATGACCCCGGACCAGTCGAACGTTGAAAAAATGGTCAATATTGATGAAATTTTAACATTTAATCTTTTGACTTTAAATGACGGTTGGATGTGAGTTATTACTTTTTCAACTAAAATAAGTGTGTTTAAAGTCATTTCTGTGCCTGAAATTGGTCAAAATTGAAGATTTTGAGTAAGCAAAACTCTGTAAAAATGGCAATTTTGGTCACTGTGAGGGTTTAAAAAGTGGTTATTCAACATGAGGCCCAATCCAAATGACATTTTGAATCATTTTTGGTAGAGTCCAAAAAATCAATTTTCTGATGAAAAACGATGACCCCGGACCAGTCGAACGTTGAAAAAATGGTCAATATTGATGAAATTTTAATATTTAATCTTTTCACTTTAAATGACGGTTGGATGTGAGTTATTACTTTTTCAACTAAAATAAGTGTGTTTAAAGTCATTTCTGTGCCTGAAATTGGTCAAAATTGAAGATTTTGAGTAAGCAAAACTCTGTAAAAATGGCAATTTTGGTCACTGTGAGGGTTTAAAAAGTGGTTATTCAACATGAGGCCCGATCCAAATGACATTTTGAATCATTTTTGGTAGAGTCCAAAAAATCAATTTTCTGATGAAAAACGATGACCCCGGACCAGTCGAACGTTCAAAAAATGGTCAATATTGATGAAATTTTAACATTTAATCTTTTGACTTTAAATGACGGTTGGATGTGAGTTATTACTTTTTCAACTAAAATAAGTGTGTTTAAAGTCATTTCTGTGCCTGAAATTGGTCAAAATTGAAGATTTTGAGTAAGCAAAACTCTGTAAAAATGGCAATTTTGGTCACTTTGAGGGTTTAAAAAGTGGTTATTCAACATGAGGCCCGATCCAAATGACATTTTGAATCATTTTTGGTAGAGTCCAAAAAATCAATTTTCTGATGAAAAACGATGACCCCGGACCAGTCGAACGTTGAAAAAATGGTCAATATTGATGAAATTTTAACATTTAATCTTTTGACTTTAAATGACGGTTGGATGTGAGTTATTACTTTTTCAACTAAAATAAGTGTGTTTAAAGTCATTTCTGTGCCTGAAATTGGTCAAAATTGAAGATTTTGAGTAAGCAAAACTCTGTAAAAATGGCAATTTTGGTCACTGTGAGGGTTTAAAAAGTGGTTATTCAACATGAGGCCCGATCCAAATGACATTTTGAATCATTTTTGGTAGAGTCCAAAAAATCAATTTTCTGATGAAAAACGATGACCCCGGACCAGTCGAACGTTGAAAAAATGGTCAATATTGATGAAATTTTAACATTTAATCTTTTGACTTTAAATGACGGTTGGATGTGAGTTATTACTTTTTCAACTAAAATAAGTGTGTTTAAAGTCATTTCTGTGCCTGAAATTGGTCAAAATTGAAGATTTTGAGTAAGCAAAACTCTGTAAAAATGGCAATTTTGGTCACTGTGAGGGTTTAAAAAGTGGTTATTCAACATGAGGCCCGATCCAAATGACATTTTGAATCATTTTTGGTAGAGTCCAAAAAATCAATTTTCTGATGAAAAACGATGACCCCGGACCAGTCGAACGTTGAAAAAATGGTCAATATTGATGAAATTTTAACATTTAATCTTTTGACTTTAAATGACGGTTGGATGTGAGTTTTTACTTTTTCAACTAAAATAAGTGTGTTTAAAGTCATTTCTGTGCCTGAAATTGGTCAAAATTGAAGATTTTGAGTAAGCAAAACTCTGTAAAAATGGCAGTTTTGGTCACTGTGAGGGTTTAAAAAGTGGTTATTCAACATGAGGCCCGATCCAAATGACATTTTGAATCATTTTTGGTAGAGTCCAAAAAATCAATTTTCTGATGAAAAACGATGACCCCGGACCAGTCGAACGTTGAAAAAATGGTCAATATTGATGAAATTTTAACATTTAATCTTTTGACTTTAAATGACGGTTGGATGTGAGTTATTACTTTTTCAACTAAAATAAGTGTGTTTAAAGTCATTTCTGTGCCTGAAATTGGTCAAAATTGAAGATTTAGAGTAAGCAAAACTCTGTAAAAATGGCAATTTTGGTCACTTTGAGGGTTTAAAAAGTGGTTATTCAACATGAGGCCCGATCCAAATGACATTTTGAATCATTTTTGGTAGAGTCCAAAAAATCCATTTTCTGATGAAAAACGATGACCCCGGACCAGTCGAACGTTGAAAAAATGGTCAATATTGATGAAATTTTAACATTTAATCTTTTGACTTTAAATGACGGTTGGATGTGAGTTATTACTTTTTCAACTAAAATAAGTGTGTTTAAAGTCATTTCTGTGCCTGAAATTGGTCAAAATTGAAGATTTTGAGTAAGCAAAACTCTGTAAAAATGGCAATTTTGGTCACTGTGAGGGTTTAAAAAGTGGTTATTCAACATGAGGCCCGATCCAAATGACATTTTGAATCATTTTTGGTAGAGTCCAAAAAATCAATTTTCTGATGAAAAACGATGACCCCGGACCAGTCGAACGTTGAAAAAATGGTCAATATTGATGAAATTTTAACATTTAATGTTTTGACTTTAAATGACGGTTGGATGTGAGTTATTACTTTTTCAACTAAAATAAGTGTGTTTAAAGTCATTTCTGTGCCTGAAATTGGTCAAAATTGAAGATTTTGAGTAAGCAAAACTCTGTAAAAATGGCAATTTTGGTCACTGTGAGGGTTTAAAAAGTGGTTATTCAACATGAGGCCCGATCCAAATGACATTTTGAATCATTCTTGGTAGAGTCCAAAAAATCAATTTTCTGATGAAAAACGATGACCCCGGACCAGTCGAACGTTGAAAAAATGGTCAATATTGATGAAATTTTAACATTTAATCTTTTGACTTTAAATGACGGTTGGATGTGAGTTTTTACTTTTTCAACTAAAATAAGTGTGTTTAAAGTCATTTCTGTGCCTGAAATTGGTCAAAATTGAAGATTTTGAGTAAGCAAAACTCTGTAAAAATGGCAGTTTTGGTCACTGTGAGGGTTTAAAAAGTGGTTATTCAACATGAGGCCCGATCCAAATGACATTTTGAATCATTTTTGGTAGAGTCCAAAAAATCAATTTTCTGATGAAAAACGATGACCCCGGACCAGTCGAACGTTGAAAAAATGGTCAATATTGATGAAATTTTAACATTTAATCTTTTGACTTTAAATGACGGTTGGATGTGAGTTATTACTTTTTCAACTAAAATAAGTGTGTTTAAAGTCATTTCTGTGCCTGAAATTGGTCAAAATTGAAGATTTTGAGTAAGCAAAACTCTGTAAAAATGGCAATTTTGGTCACTGTGAGGGTTTAAAAAGTGGTTATTCAACATGAGGCCCGATCCAAATGACATTTTGAATCATTTTTGGTAGAGTCCAAAAAATCAATTTTCTGATGAAAAACGATGACCCCAGCCCAGTCGAACGTTGAAAAAATGGTCAATATTGATGAAATTTTAACATTTAATATTTTGACTTTAAATGACGGTTGGATGTGAGTTATTACTTTTTCAACTAAAATAAGTGTGTTTAAAGTCATTTCTGTGCCTGAAATTGGTCAAAACTGAAGATTTTGAGTAAGCAAAACTCTGTAAAAATGGCAATTTTGGTCACTGTGAGGGTTTAAAAAGTGGTTATTCAACATGAGGCCCGATCCAAATGACATTTTGAATCATTTTTGGTAGAGTCCAAAAAATCAATTTTCTGATGAAAAACGATAACCCCGGACCAGTCGAACGTTGAAAAAATGGTCAATATTGATGAAATTTTAACATTTAATCTTTTGACTTTAAATGACGGTTGGATGTCAGTTATTACTTTTTCAACTAAAATAAGTGTGTTTAAAGTCATTTCTGTGCCTGAAATTGGTCAAAATTGAAGATTTTGAGTAAGCAAAACTCTGTAAAAATGGCAATTTTGGTCACTGTGAGGGTTTAAAAAGTGGTTATTCAACATGAGGCCCGATCCAAATGACATTTTGAATCATTTTTGGTAGAGTCCAAAAAATCAATTTTCTGATGAAAAACGATGACCCCGGACCAGTCGAACGTTGAAAAAATGGTCAATATTGATGAAATTTTAACATTTAATCTTTTGACTTTAAATGACGGTTGGATGTGAGTTATTACTTTTTCAACTAAAATAAGTGTGTTTAAAGTCATTTCTGTGCCTGAAATTGGTCAAAATTGAAGATTTTGAGTAAGCAAAACTCTGTAAAAATGGCAGTTTTGGTCACTGTGAGGGTTTAAAAAGTGGTTATTCAACATGAGGCCTGATCCAAATGACATTTTGAATCATTTTTGGTAGAGTCCAAAAAATCTTCTGATGAAAATACGATGACCCCGGACCAGTCGAACGTTGAAAAAAATTGGTCAATATTGATGAAATTTTAACATTTAATCTTTTGACTTTAAATGACGGTTGGATGTGAGTTATTACTTTTTCAACTAAAATAAGTGTGTTTAAAGTCATTTCTGTGCCTGAAATTGGTCAAAATTGAAGATTTTGAGTAAGCAAAACTCTGTAAAAATGGCAGTTTTGGTCACTGTGAGGGTTTAAAAAGTGGTTATTCAACATGAGGCCTGATCCAAATGACATTTTGAATCACTTTTGGTAGAGTCCAAAAAATCAATTTTCTGATGAAAAACGATGACCCCGGACCAGTCGAACGTTGAAAAAATGGTCAATATTGATGACATTTTAACATTTAATCTTTTGACTTTAAATGACGGTTGGATGTGAGTTATTACTATTTCAACTAAAATAAGTGTGTTTAAAGTCATTTCTGTGCCTGAAATTGGTCAAAATTGAAGATTTTGAGTAAGCAAAACTCTGTAAAAATGGCAGTTTTGGTCACTGTGAGGGTTTAAAAAGTGGTTATTCAACATGAGGCCTGATCCAAATGACATTTTGAATCATTTTTGGTAGAGTCCAAAAAATCAATTTTCTGATGAAAAACGATAACCCCGGACCAGTCGAACGTTGAAAAAATGGTCAATATTGATGAAATTTTAACATTTAATCTTTTGACTTTAAATGACGGTTGGATGTCAGTTATTACTTTTTCAACTAAAATAAGTGTGTTTAAAGTCATTTCTGTGCCTGAAATTGGTCAAAATTGAAGATTTTGAGTAAGCAAAACTCTGTAAAAATGGCAATTTTGGTCACTGTGAGGGTTTAAAAAGTGGTTATTCAACATGAGGCCCGATCCAAATGACATTTTGAATCATTTTTGGTAGAGTCCAAAAAATCAATTTTCTGATGAAAAACGATGACCCCGGACCAGTCGAATGTTGAAAAATGGTCAATATTGATGAAATTTTAACATTTAATCTTTTGACTTTAAATGACGGTTGGATGTGAGTTATTACTTTTTCAACTAAAATAAGTGTGTTTAAAGTCATTTCTGTGCCTGAAATTGGTCAAAATTGAAGATTTTGAGCTAGCAAAACTCTGTAAAAATGGCAGTTTTGGTCACTGTGAGGGTTTAAAAAGTGGTTATTCAACATGAGGCCCGATCCAAATGACATTTTGAATCATTTTTGGTAGAGTCCAAAAAATCAATTTTTTCTGTTGAAAAACGATGACCCCGGACCAGTCGAACGTTGAAAAAATGGTCAATATTGATGAAATTTTAACATTTAATCTTTTGACTTTAAATGACGGTTGGATGTCAGTTATTACTTTTTCAACTAAAATAAGTGTGTTTAAAGTCATTTCTGTGCCTGAAATTGGTCAAAATTGAAGATTTTGAGTAAGCAAAACTCTGTAAAAATGGCAGTTTTGGTCACTGTGAGGGTTTAAAAAGTGGTTATTCAACATGAGGCCTGATCCAAATGACATTTTGAATCATTTTTGGTAGAGTCCAAAAAATCAATTTTCTGATGAAAAACGATAACCCCGGACCAGTCGAACGTTGAAAAAATGGTCAATATTGATGAAATTTTAACATTTAATCTTTTGACTTTAAATGACGGTTGGATGTCAGTTATTACTTTTTCAACTAAAATAAGTGTGTTTAAAGTCATTTCTGTGCCTGAAATTGGTCAAAATTGAAGATTTTGAGTAAGCAAAACTCTGTAAAAATGGCAATTTTGGTCACTGTGAGGGTTTAAAAAGTGGTTATTCAACATGAGGCCCGATCCAAATGACATTTTGAATCATTTTTGGTAGAGTCCAAAAAATCAATTTTCTGATGAAAAACGATGACCCCGGACCAGTCGAACGTTGAAAAAATGGTCAATATTGATGAAATTTTAACATTTAATCTTTTGACTTTAAATGACGGTTGGATGTGAGTTATTACTTTTTCAACTAAAATAAGTGTGTTTAAAGTCATTTCTGTGCCTGAAATTGGTCAAAATTGAAGATTTTGAGTAAGCAAAACTCTGTAAAAATGGCAATTTTGGTCACTGTGAGGGTTTAAAAAGTGGTTATTCAACATGAGGCCCGATCCAAATGACATTTTGAATCATTTTTGGTAGAGTCCAAAAAATCCATTTTCTGATGAAAAACGATGACCCCGGACCAGTCGAACGTTGAAAAAATGGTCAATATTGATGAAATTTTAATATTTAATCTTTTCACTTTAAATGACGGTTGGATGTGAGTTATTACTTTTTCAACTAAAATAAGTGTGTTTAAAGTCATTTCTGTGCCTGAAATTGGTCAAAATTGAAGATTTTGAGTAAGCAAAACTCTGTAAAAATGGCAGTTTTGGTCACTGTGAGGGTTTAAAAAGTGGTTATTCAACATGAGGCCTGATCCAAATGACATTTTGAATCATTTTTGGTAGAGTCCAAAAAATCCATTTTCTGATGAAAAAACGATGACCCCGGACCAGTCGAACGTTGAAAAAAATTGGTCAATATTGATGAAATTTTAACATTTAATCTTTTGACTTTAAATGACGGTTGGATGTGAGTTATTACTTTTTCAACTAAAATAAGTGTGTTTAAAGTCATTTCTGTGCCTGAAATTGGTCAAAATTGAAGATTTTGAGTAAGCAAAACTCTGTAAAAATGGCAGTTTTGGTCACTGTGAGGGTTTAAAAAGTGGTTATTCAACATGAGGCCTGATCCAAATGACATTTTGAATCACTTTTGGTAGAGTCCAAAAAATCAATTTTCTGATGAAAAACGATGACCCCGGACCAGTCGAACGTTGAAAAAATGGTCAATATTGATGAAATTTTAACATTTAATCTTTTGACTTTAAATGACGGTTGGATGTGAGTTATTACTATTTCAACTAAAATAAGTGTGTTTAAAGTCATTTCTGTGCCTGAAATTGGTCAAAATTGAAGATTATGAGTAAGCAAAACTCTGTAAAAATGGCCATTTTGGTCACTGTGAGGGTTTAAAAAGTGGTTATTCAACATGAGGCCCGATCCAAATGACATTTTGATTCTTTTTGGTAGAGTCCAAAAAATCAATTTTCTGATGAAAAACGATGACCCCGGACCAGTCGAACGTTGAAAAAATGGTCAATATTGATGAAATTTTAACATTTAATCTTTTGACTTTAAATGACGGTTGGATGTGAGTTATTACTTTTTCAACTAAAATAAGTGTGTTTGAAGTCATTTCTGTGCCTGAAATTGGTCAAAATTGAAGATTTTGAGTAAGCAAAACTCTGTAAAAATGGCAGTTTTGGTCACTGTGAGGGTTTAAAAAGTGGTTATTCAACATGAGGCCTGATCCAAATGACATTTTGAATCATTTTTGGTAGAGTCCAAAAAATCCATTTTCTGATGAAAAACGATGACCCCGGACCAGTCGAACGTTGAAAAAATGGTCAATATTGATGAAATTTTAACATTTAATCTTTTGACTTTAAATGACGGTTGGATGTGAGTTATTACTTTTTCAACTAAAATAAGTGTGTTTAAAGTCATTTCTGTGCCTGAAATTGGTCAAAATTGAAGATTTTGAGTAAGCAAAACTCTGTAAAAATGGCAATTTTGGTCACTGTGAGGGTTTAAAAAGTGGTTATTCAACATGAGGCCAGATCCAAATGACATTTTGAATCATTTTTGGTAGAGTCCAAAAAATCAATTTTCTGATGAAAAACGATGACCCCGGACCAGTCAAACGTTGAAAATATGGTCAATATTGATGAAATTTTAACATTTAATCTTTTGACTTTAAATGACGGTTGGATGTGAGTTATTACTTTTTCAACTAAAATAAGTGTGTTTAAAGTCATTTCTGTGCCTGAAATTGGTCAAAATTGAAGATTTTGAGTAAGCAAAACTCTGTAAAAATGGCAATTTTGGTCACTGTGAGGGTTTAAAAAGTGGTTATTCAACATGAGGCCCGATCCAAATGACATTTTGAATCATTTTTGGTAGAGTCCAAAAAATCCATTTTCTGATGAAAAACGATGACCCCGGACCAGTCGAACGTTGAAAAAATGGTCAATATTGATGAAATTTTAATATTTAATCTTTTCACTTTAAATGACGGTTGGATGTGAGTTATTACTTTTTCAACTAAAATAAGTGTGTTTAAAGTCATTTCTGTGCCTGAAATTGGTCAAAATTGAAGATTTTGAGTAAGCAAAACTCTGTAAAAATGGCAGTTTTGGTCACTGTGAGGGTTTAAAAAGTGGTTATTCAACATGAGGCCTGATCCAAATGACATTTTGAATCATTTTTGGTAGAGTCCAAAAAATCCATTTTCTGATGAAAAAACGATGACCCCGGACCAGTCGAACGTTGAAAAAAATTGGTCAATATTGATGAAATTTTAACATTTAATCTTTTGACTTTAAATGACGGTTGGATGTGAGTTATTACTTTTTCAACTAAAATAAGTGTGTTTAAAGTCATTTCTGTGCCTGAAATTGGTCAAAATTGAAGATTTTGAGTAAGCAAAACTCTGTAAAAATGGCAGTTTTGGTCACTGTGAGGGTTTAAAAAGTGGTTATTCAACATGAGGCCTGATCCAAATGACATTTTGAATCACTTTTGGTAGAGTCCAAAAAATCAATTTTCTGATGAAAAACGATGACCCCGGACCAGTCGAACGTTGAAAAAATGGTCAATATTGATGAAATTTTAACATTTAATCTTTTGACTTTAAATGACGGTTGGATGTGAGTTATTACTATTTCAACTAAAATAAGTGTGTTTAAAGTCATTTCTGTGCCTGAAATTGGTCAAAATTGAAGATTATGAGTAAGCAAAACTCTGTAAAAATGGCCATTTTAGTCACTGTGAGGGTTTAAAAAGTGGTTATTCAACATGAGGCCCGATCCAAATGACATTTTGATTCTTTTTGGTAGAGTCCAAAAAATCAATTTTCTGATGAAAAACGATGACCCCGGACCAGTCGAACGTTGAAAAAATGGTCAATATTGATGAAATTTTAACATTTAATCTTTTGACTTTAAATGACGGTTGGATGTGAGTTATTACTTTTTCAACTAAAATAAGTGTGTTTGAAGTCATTTCTGTGCCTGAAATTGGTCAAAATTGAAGATTTTGAGTAAGCAAAACTCTGTAAAAATGGCAGTTTTGGTCACTGTGAGGGTTTAAAAAGTGGTTATTCAACATGAGGCCTGATCCAAATGACATTTTGAATCATTTTTGGTAGAGTCCAAAAAATCCATTTTCTGATGAAAAACGATGACCCCGGACCAGTCGAACGTTGAAAAAATGGTCAATATTGATGAAATTTTAACATTTAATCTTTTGACTTTAAATGACGGTTGGATGTGAGTTATTACTTTTTCAACTAAAATAAGTGTGTTTAAAGTCATTTCTGTGCCTGAAATTGGTCAAAATTCAAGATTTTGAGTAAGCAAAACTCTGTAAAAATGGCAATTTTGGTCACTGTGAGGGTTTAAAAAGTGGTTATTCAACATGAGGCCAGATCCAAATGACATTTTGAATCATTTTTGGTAGAGTCCAAAAAATCAATTTTCTGATGAAAAACGATGACCCCGGACCAGTCAAACGTTGAAAATATGGTCAATATTGATGAAATTTTAACATTTAATCTTTTGACTTTAAATGACGGTTGGATGTGAGTTATTACTTTTTCAACTAAAATAAGTGTGTTTAAAGTCATTTCTGTGCCTGAAATTGGTCAAAATTGAAGATTTTGAGTAAGCAAAACTCTGTAAAAATGGCAATTTTGGTCACTGTGAGGGTTTAAAAAGTGGTTATTCAACATGAGGCCCGATCCAAATGACATTTTGAATCATTTTTGGTAGAGTCCAAAAAATCCATTTTCTGATGAAAAACGATGACCCCGGACCAGTCGAACGTTGAAAAAATGGTCAATATTGATGAAATTTTAATATTTAATCTTTTCACTTTAAATGACGGTTGGATGTGAGTTATTACTTTTTCAACTAAAATAAGTGTGTTTAAAGTCATTTCTGTGCCTGAAATTGGTCAAAATTGAAGATTTTGAGTAAGCAAAACTCTGTAAAAATGGCAGTTTTGGTCACTGTGAGGGTTTAAAAAGTGGTTATTCAACATGAGGCCTGATCCAAATGACATTTTGAATCATTTTTGGTAGAGTCCAAAAAATCCATTTTCTGATGAAAAAACGATGACCCCGGACCAGTCGAACGTTGAAAAAAATTGGTCAATATTGATGAAATTTTAACATTTAATCTTTTGACTTTAAATGACGGTTGGATGTGAGTTATTACTTTTTCAACTAAAATAAGTGTGTTTAAAGTCATTTCTGTGCCTGAAATTGGTCAAAATTGAAGATTTTGAGTAAGCAAAACTCTGTAAAAATGGCAGTTTTGGTCACTGTGAGGGTTTAAAAAGTGGTTATTCAACATGAGGCCTGATCCAAATGACATTTTGAATCACTTTTGGTAGAGTCCAAAAAATCAATTTTCTGATGAAAAACGATGACCCCGGACCAGTCGAACGTTGAAAAAATGGTCAATATTGATGAAATTTTAACATTTAATCTTTTGACTTTAAATGACGGTTGGATGTGAGTTATTACTATTTCAACTAAAATAAGTGTGTTTAAAGTCATTTCTGTGCCTGAAATTGGTCAAAATTGAAGATTATGAGTAAGCAAAACTCTGTAAAAATGGCCATTTTGGTCACTGTGAGGGTTTAAAAAGTGGTTATTCAACATGAGGCCCGATCCAAATGACATTTTGATTCTTTTTGGTAGAGTCCAAAAAATCAATTTTCTGATGAAAAACGATGACCCCGGACCAGTCGAACGTTGAAAAAATGGTCAATATTGATGAAATTTTAACATTTAATCTTTTGACTTTAAATGACGGTTGGATGTGAGTTATTACTTTTTCAACTAAAATAAGTGTGTTTGAAGTCATTTCTGTGCCTGAAATTGGTCAAAATTGAAGATTTTGAGTAAGCAAAACTCTGTAAAAATGGCAGTTTTGGTCACTGTGAGGGTTTAAAAAGTGGTTATTCAACATGAGGCCTGATCCAAATGACATTTTGAATCATTTTTGGTAGAGTCCAAAAAATCCATTTTCTGATGAAAAACGATGACCCCGGACCAGTCGAACGTTGAAAAAATGGTCAATATTGATGAAATTTTAACATTTAATCTTTTGACTTTAAATGACGGTTGGATGTGAGTTATTACTTTTTCAACTAAAATAAGTGTGTTTAAAGTCATTTCTGTGCCTGAAATTGGTCAAAATTGAAGATTTTGAGTAAGCAAAACTCTGTAAAAATGGCAATTTTGGTCACTGTGAGGGTTTAAAAAGTGGTTATTCAACATGAGGCCCGATCCAAATGACATTTTGAATCATTTTTGGTAGAGTCCAAAAAATCAATTTTCTGATGAAAAACGATGACCCCGGACCAGTCGAACGTTGAAAAAATGGTCAATATTGATGAAATTTTAACATTTAATCTTTTGACTTTAAATGACGGTTGGATGTGAGTTATTACTTTTTCAACTAAAATAAGTGTGTTTAAAGTCATTTCTGTGCCTGAAATTGGTCAAAATGGAAGATTTTGAGTAAGCAAAACTCTGTAAAAATGGCAATTTTGGTCACTGTGAGGGTTTAAAAAGTGGTTATTCAACATGAGGCCCGATCCAAATGACATTTTGAATCATTTTTGGTAGAGTCCAAAAAATCAATTTTCTGATGAAAAACGATGACCCCGGACCAGTCGAACGTTGAAAAAATGGTCAATATTGATGAAATTTTAACATTTAATCTTTTGACTTTAAATGACGGTTGGATGTGAGTTATTACTTTTTCAACTAAAATAAGTGTGTTTAAAGTCATTTCTGTGCCTGAAATTGGTCAAAATTGAAGATTTTGAGTAAGCAAAACTCTGTAAAAATGGCAATTTTGGTCACTGTGAGGGTTTAAAAAGTGGTTATTCAACATGAGGCCCGATCCAAATGACATTTTGAATCATTTTTGGTAGAGTCCAAAAAATCAATTTTCTGATGAAAAACGATGACCCCGGACCAGTCGAACGTTGAAAAAATGGTCAATATTGATGAAATTTTAACATTTAATCTTTTGACTTTAAATGACGGTTGGATGTGAGTTATTACTTTTTCAACTAAAATAAGTGTGTTTAAAGTCATTTCTGTGCCTGAAATTGGTCAAAATTGAAGATTTTGAGTAAGCAAAACTCTGTAAAAATGGCAGTTTTGGTCACTGTGAGGGTTTAAAAAGTGGTTATTCAACATGAGGCCTGATCCAAATGACATTTTGAATCATTTTTGGTAGAGTCCAAAAAATCCATTTTCTGATGAAAAACGATGACCCCGGACCAGTCGAACGTTGAAAAAATGGTCAATATTGATGAAATTTTAACATTTAATCTTTTGACTTTAAATGACGGTTGGATGTGAGTTATTACTTTTTCAACTAAAATAAGTGTGTTTAAAGTCATTTCTGTGCCTGAAATTGGTCAAAATTGAAGATTATGAGTAAGCAAAACTCTGTAAAAATGGCAATTTTGGTCACTGTGAGGGTTTAAAAAGTGGTTATTCAACATGAGGCCCGATCCAAATGACATTTTGATTCTTTTTGGTAGAGTCCAAAAAATCAATTTTCTGATGAAAAACGATGACCCCGGACCAGTCGAACGTTGAAAAAATGGTCAATATTGATGAAATTTTAACATTTAATCTTTTGACTTTAAATGACGGTTGGATGTGAGTTCTTACTTTTTCAACTAAAATAAGTGTGTTTAAAGTCATTTCTGTGCCTGAAATTGGTCAAAATTGAAGATTTTGAGTAAGCAAAACTCTGTAAAAATGGCAGTTTTGGTCACTGTGAGGGTTTAAAAAGTGGTTATTCAACATGAGGCCTGATCCAAATGACATTTTGAATCATTTTTGGTAGAGTCCAAAAAATCAATTTTCTGATGAAAAACGATGACCCCGGACCAGTCGAACGTTGAAAAAATGGTCAATATTGATGAAATTTTAACATTTAATCTTTTGACTTTAAATGACGGTTGGATGTGAGTTATTACTTTTTCAACTAAAATAAGTGTGTTTAAAGTCATTTCTGTGCCTGAAATTGGTCAAAATTGAAGATTTTGAGTAAGCAAAACTCTGTAAAAATGGCAATTTTGGTCACTGTGAGGGTTTAAAAAGTGGTTATTCAACATGAGGCCCGATCCAAATGACATTTTGAATCATTTTTGGTAGAGTCCAAAAAATCAATTTTCTGATGAAAAACGATAACCCCGGACCAGTCGAACGTTGAAAAAATGGTCAATATTGATGAAATTTTAACATTTAATCTTTTGACTTTAAATGACGGTTGGATGTGAGTTATTACTTTTTCAACTAAAATAAGTGTGTTTAAAGTCATTTCTGTGCCTGAAATTGGTCAAAATTGAAGATTTTGAGTAAGCAAAACTCTGTAAAAATGGCAGTTTTGGTCACTGTGAGGGTTTAAAAAGTGGTTATTCAACATGAGGCCTGATCCAAATGACATTTTGAATCATTTTTGGTAGAGTCCAAAAAATCCATTTTCTGATGAAAAACGATGACCCCGGACCAGTCGAACGTTGAAAAAATGGTCAATATTGATGAAATTTTAACATTTAATCTTTTGACTTTAAATGACGGTTGGATGTGAGTTATTACTTTTTCAACTAAAATAAGTGTGTTTAAAGTCATTTCTGTGCCTGAAATTGGTCAAAATTGAAGATTATGAGTAAGCAAAACTCTGTAAAAATGGCAATTTTGGTCACTGTGAGGGTTTAAAAAGTGGTTATTCAACATGAGGCCCGATCCAAATGACATTTTGATTCTTTTTGGTAGAGTCCAAAAAATCAATTTTCTGATGAAAAACGATGACCCCGGACCAGTCGAACGTTGAAAAAATGGTCAATATTGATGAAATTTTAACATTTAATCTTTTGACTTTAAATGACGGTTGGATGTGAGTTCTTACTTTTTCAACTAAAATAAGTGTGTTTAAAGTCATTTCTGTGCCTGAAATTGGTCAAAATTGAAGATTTTGAGTAAGCAAAACTCTGTAAAAATGGCAGTTTTGGTCACTGTGAGGGTTTAAAAAGTGGTTATTCAACATGAGGCCTGATCCAAATGACATTTTGAATCATTTTTGGTAGAGTCCAAAAAATCAATTTTCTGATGAAAAACGATGACCCCGGACCAGTCGAACGTTGAAAAAATGGTCAATATTGATGAAATTTTAACATTTAATCTTTTGACTTTAAATGACGGTTGGATGTGAGTTATTACTTTTTCAACTAAAATAAGTGTGTTTAAAGTCATTTCTGTGCCTGAAATTGGTCAAAATTGAAGATTTTGAGTAAGCAAAACTCTGTAAAAATGGCAATTTTGGTCACTGTGAGGGTTTAAAAAGTGGTTATTCAACATGAGGCCCGATCCAAATGACATTTTGAATCATTTTTGGTAGAGTCCAAAAAATCAATTTTCTGATGAAAAACGATAACCCCGGACCAGTCGAACGTTGAAAAAATGGTCAATATTGATGAAATTTTAACATTTAATCTTTTGACTTTAAATGACGGTTGGATGTGAGTTATTACTTTTTCAACTAAAATAAGTGTGTTTAAAGTCATTTCTGTGCCTGAAATTGGTCAAAATTGAAGATTTTGAGTAAGCAAAACTCTGTAAAAATGGCAGTTTTGGTCACTGTGAGGGTTTAAAAAGTGGTTATTCAACATGAGGCCTGATCCAAATGACATTTTGAATCATTTTTGGTAGAGTCCAAAAAATCCATTTTCTGATGAAAAACGATGACCCCGGACCAGTCGAACGTTGAAAAAATGGTCAATATTGATGAAATTTTAACATTTAATCTTTTGACTTTAAATGACGGTTGGATGTGAGTTATTACTTTTTCAACTAAAATAAGTGTGTTTAAAGTCATTTCTGTGCCTGAAATTGGTCAAAATTGAAGATTATGAGTAAGCAAAACTCTGTAAAAATGGCAATTTTGGTCACTGTGAGGGTTTAAAAAGTGGTTATTCAACATGAGGCCCGATCCAAATGACATTTTGATTCTTTTTGGTAGAGTCCAAAAAATC
Organism: Lissotriton vulgaris; assembly: GCF_964263255.1. NCBI lineage: Eukaryota > Metazoa > Chordata > Amphibia > Caudata > Salamandridae > Lissotriton > Lissotriton vulgaris. The sequence goes on along the minus strand of NW_028253282.1, from coordinate 96,158 downwards.
AATTTTCTGATGAAAAACGATGACCCCGGACCAGTCGAACGTTGAAAAAATGGTCAATATTGATGAAATTTTAACATTTAATCTTTTGACTTTAAATGACGGTTGGATGTGAGTTCTTACTTTTTCAACTAAAATAAGTGTGTTTAAAGTCATTTCTGTGCCTGAAATTGGTCAAAATTGAAGATTTTGAGTAAGCAAAACTCTGTAAAAATGGCAGTTTTGGTCACTGTGAGGGTTTAAAAAGTGGTTATTCAACATGAGGCCTGATCCAAATGACATTTTGAATCATTTTTGGTAGAGTCCAAAAAATCAATTTTCTGATGAAAAACGATGACCCCGGACCAGTCGAACGTTGAAAAAATGGTCAATATTGATGAAATTTTAACATTTAATCTTTTGACTTTAAATGACGGTTGGATGTGAGTTATTACTTTTTCAACTAAAATAAGTGTGTTTAAAGTCATTTCTGTGCCTGAAATTGGTCAAAATTGAAGATTTTGAGTAAGCAAAACTCTGTAAAAATGGCAATTTTGGTCACTGTGAGGGTTTAAAAAGTGGTTATTCAACATGAGGCCCGATCCAAATGACATTTTGAATCATTTTTGGTAGAGTCCAAAAAATCAATTTTCTGATGAAAAACGATAACCCCGGACCAGTCGAACGTTGAAAAAATGGTCAATATTGATGAAATTTTAACATTTAATCTTTTGACTTTAAATGACGGTTGGATGTCAGTTATTACTTTTTCAACTAAAATAAGTGTGTTTAAAGTCATTTCTGTGCCTGAAATTGGTCAAAATTGAAGATTTTGAGTAAGCAAAACTCTGTAAAAATGGCAATTTTGGTCACTGTGAGGGTTTAAAAAGTGGTTATTCAACATGAGGCCCGATCCAAATGACATTTTGAATCATTTTTGGTAGAGTCCAAAAAATCAATTTTCTGATGAAAAACGATGACCCCGGACCAGTCTAATGTTGAAAAAATGGTCAATATTGATGAAATTTTAACATTTAATCTTTTGACTTTAAATGACGGTTGGATGTGAGTTATTGCTTTTTCAACTACAATAAGTGTGTTTAAAGTCATTTCTGTGCCTGAAATTGGTCAAAATTGAAGATTTTGAGTAAGCAAAACTCTGTAAAAATGGCAATTTTGGTCACTGTGAGGGTTTAAAAAGTGGTTATTCAGCATGAGGCCCGATCCAAATGACATTTTGAATCATTTTTGGTAGAGTCCAAAAAATTCATTTTCTGATGAAAAACGATGACCCCGGACCAGTCGAACGTTGAAAAAATGGTCAATATTGATGAAATTTTAACATTTAATCTTTTGACTTTAAATGACGGTTGGATGTGAGTTATTACTTTTTCAACTAAAATAAGTGTGTTTAAAGTCATTTCTGTGCCTGAAATTGGTCAAAATTGAAGATTTTGAGTAAGCAAAACTCTGTAAAAATGGCAGTTTTGGTCACTGTGAGGGTTTAAAAAGTGGTTCTTCAACATGAGGCCCGATCCAAATGACATTTTGAATCATTTTTGGTAGAGTCCAAAAAATCAATTTTCTGATGAAAAACGATGACCCCGGACCAGTCGAACGTTGAAAAAATGGTCAATATTGATGAAATTTTAACATTTAATCTTTTGACTTTAAATGACGGTTGGATGTGAGTTATTACTTTTTCAACTAAAAAAAGTGTGTTTAAAGTCATTTCTGTGCCTGAAATTGGTCAAAATTGAAGATTTTGAGTAAGCAAAACTCTGTAAAAATGGCAGTTTTGGTCACTGTGAGGGTTTAAAAAGTGGTTCTTCAACATGAGGCCCGATCCAAATGACATTTTGAATCATTTTTGGTAGAGTCCAAAAAATCAATTTTCTGATGAAAAACGATGACCCCGGACCAGTCGAACGTTGAAAAAATTGGTCAATATTGATGACATTTTAACATTTAATCTTTTGACTTTAAATGACGGTTGGATGTGAGTTATTACTTTTTCAACTAAAATAAGTGTGTTTAAAGTCATTTCTGTGCCTGAAATTGGTCAAAATTGAAGATTTTGAGTAAGCAAAACTCTGTAAAAATGGCAGTTTTGGTCACTGTGAGGGTTTAAAAAGTGGTTATTCAACATGAGGCCTGCTCCAAATGACATTTTGAATCATTTTTGGTAGAGTCCAAAAAAATCCATTTTCTGATGAAAAACGATGACCCCGGACCAGTCGAACGTTGAAAAAATGGTCAATATTGATGAAATTTTAACATTTAATCTTTTGACTTTAAATGACGGTTGGATGTGAGTTATTACTTTTTCAACTAAAATAAGTGTGTTTAAAGTCATTTCTGTGCCTGAAATTGGTCAAAATTGAAGATTTTGAGTAAGCAAAACTCTGTAAAAATGGCAGTTTTGGTCACTGTGAGGGTTTAAAAAGTGGTTATTCAACATGAGGCCTGATCCAAATGACATTTTGAATCACTTTTGGTAGAGTCCAAAAAATCCATTTTCTGATGAAAAACGATGACCCCGGACCAGTCGAACGTTGAAAAAATGGTCAATATTGATGAAATTTTAACATTTAATCTTTTGACTTTAAATGACGGTTGGATGTGAGTTATTACTATTTCAACTAAAATAAGTGTGTTTAAAGTCATTTCTGTGCCTGAAATTGGTCAAAATTGAAGATTATGAGTAAGCAAAACTCTGTAAAAATGGCAATTTTGGTCACTGTGAGGGTTTAAAAAGTGGTTATTCAACATGAGGCCCGATCCAAATGACATTTTGATTCTTTTTGGTAGAGTCCAAAAAATCAATTTTCTGATGAAAAACGATGACCCCGGACCAGTCGAACGTTGAAAAAATGGTCAATATTGATGAAATTTTAACATTTAATCTTTTGACTTTAAATGAAGGTTGGATGTGAGTTATTACTTTTTCAACTAAAATAAGTGTGTTTGAAGTCATTTCTGTGCCTGAAATTGGTCAAAATTGAAGATTTTGAGTAAGCAAAACTCTGTAAAAATGGCAGTTTTGGTCACTGTGAGGGTTTAAAAAGTGGTTATTCAACATGAGGCCTGATCCAAATGACATTTTGAATCATTTTTGGTAGAGTCCAAAAAATCCATTTTCTGATGAAAAACGATGACCCCGGACCAGTCGAACGTTGAAAAAATGGTCAATATTGATGAAATTTTAACATTTAATCTTTTGACTTTAAATGACGGTTGGATGTAAGTTATTACTTTTTCAACTAAAATAAGTGTGTTTAAAGTCATTTCTGTGCCTGAAATTGGTCAAAATTGAAGATTTTGAGTAAGCAAAACTCTGTAAAAATGGCAATTTTGGTCACTGTGAGGGTTTAAAAAGTGGTTATTCAACATGAGGCCCGATCCAAATGACATTTTGAATCATTTTTGGTAGAGTCCAAAAAATCAATTTTCTGATGAAAAACGATGACCCCGGACCAGTCGAACGTTGAAAAAATGGTCAATATTGATGAAATTTTAACATTTAATCTTTTGACTTTAAATGAAGGTTGGATGTGAGTTATTACTTTTTCAACTAAAATAAGTGTGTTTGAAGTCATTTCTGTGCCTGAAATTGGTCAAAATTGAAGATTTTGAGTAAGCAAAACTCTGTAAAAATGGCAGTTTTGGTCACTGTGAGGGTTTAAAAAGTGGTTATTCAACATGAGGCCTGATCCAAATGACATTTTGAATCATTTTTGGTAGAGTCCAAAAAATCCATTTTCTGATGAAAAACGATGACCCCGGACCAGTCGAACGTTGAAAAAATGGTCAATATTGATGAAATTTTAACATTTAATCTTTTGACTTTAAATGACGGTTGGATGTAAGTTATTACTTTTTCAACTAAAATAAGTGTGTTTAAAGTCATTTCTGTGCCTGAAATTGGTCAAAATTGAAGATTTTGAGTAAGCAAAACTCTGTAAAAATGGCAATTTTGGTCACTGTGAGGGTTTAAAAAGTGGTTATTCAACATGAGGCCCGATCCAAATGACATTTTGAATCATTTTTGGTAGAGTCCAAAAAATCAATTTTCTGATGAAAAACGATGACCCCGGACCAGTCGAACGTTGAAAAAATGGTCAATATTGATGAAATTTTAACATTTAATCTTTTGACTTTAAATGACGGTTGGATGTGAGTTATTACTTTTTCAACTAAAATAAGTGTGTTTAAAGTCATTTCTGTGCCTGAAATTGGTCAAAATGGAAGATTTTGAGTAAGCAAAACTCTGTAAAAATGGCAATTTTGGTCACTGTGAGGGTTTAAAAAGTGGTTATTCAACATGAGGCCCGATCCAAATGACATTTTGAATCATTTTTGGTAGAGTCCAAAAAATCAATTTTCTGATGAAAAACGATGACCCCGGACCAGTCGAACGTTGAAAAAATGGTCAATATTGATGAAATTTTAACATTTAATCTTTTGACTTTAAATGACGGTTGGATGTGAGTTATTACTTTTTCAACTAAAATAAGTGTGTTTAAAGTCATTTCTGTGCCTGAAATTGGTCAAAATTGAAGATTTTGAGTAAGCAAAACTCTGTAAAAATGGCAATTTTGGTCACTGTGAGGGTTTAAAAAGTGGTTATTCAACATGAGGCCCGATCCAAATGACATTTTGAATCATTTTTGGTAGAGTCCAAAAAATCAATTTTCTGATGAAAAACGATGACCCCGGACCAGTCGAACGTTGAAAAAATGGTCAATATTGATGAAATTTTAACATTTAATCTTTTGACTTTAAATGACGGTTGGATGTGAGTTATTACTTTTTCAACTAAAATAAGTGTGTTTAAAGTCATTTCTGTGCCTGAAATTGGTCAAAATTGAAGATTTTGAGTAAGCAAAACTCTGTAAAAATGGCAGTTTTGGTCACTGTGAGGGTTTAAAAAGTGGTTATTCAACATGAGGCCTGATCCAAATGACATTTTGAATCATTTTTGGTAGAGTCCAAAAAATCCATTTTCTGATGAAAAACGATGACCCCGGACCAGTCGAACGTTGAAAAAATGGTCAATATTGATGAAATTTTAACATTTAATCTTTTGACTTTAAATGACGGTTGGATGTGAGTTATTACTTTTTCAACTAAAATAAGTGTGTTTAAAGTCATTTCTGTGCCTGAAATTGGTCAAAATTGAAGATTATGAGTAAGCAAAACTCTGTAAAAATGGCAATTTTGGTCACTGTGAGGGTTTAAAAAGTGGTTATTCAACATGAGGCCCGATCCAAATGACATTTTGATTCTTTTTGGTAGAGTCCAAAAAATCAATTTTCTGATGAAAAACGATGACCCCGGACCAGTCGAACGTTGAAAAAATGGTCAATATTGATGAAATTTTAACATTTAATCTTTTGACTTTAAATGACGGTTGGATGTGAGTTATTACTTTTTCAACTAAAATAAGTGTGTTTAAAGTCATTTCTGTGCCTGAAATTGGTCAAAATTGAAGATTTTGAGTAAGCAAAACTCTGTAAAAATGGCAGTTTTGGTCACTGTGAGGGTTGAAAAAGTGGTTATTCAACATGAGGCCTGATCCAAATGACATTTTGAATCATTTTTGGTAGAGTCCAAAAAATCCATTTTCTGATGAAAAACGATGACCCCGGACCAGTCGAACGTTGAAAAAATGGTCAATATTGATGAAATTTTAACATTTAATCTTTTGACTTTAAATGACGGTTGGATGTGAGTTATTACTTTTTCAACTAAAATAAGTGTGTTTAAAGTCATTTCTGTGCCTGAAATTGGTCAAAATTGAAGATTTTGAGTAAGCAAAACTCTGTAAAAATGGCAATTTTGGTCACTGTGAGGGTTTAAAAAGTGGTTATTCAACATGAGGCCCGATCCAAATGACATTTTGAATCATTTTTGGTAGAGTCCAAAAAATCAATTTTCTGATGAAAAACGATGACCCCGGACCAGTCGAACGTTGAAAAAATGGTCAATATTGATGAAATTTTAACATTTAATCTTTTGACTTTAAATGACGGTTGGATGAGAGTTATTACTTTTTCAACTAAAATAAGTGTGTTTAAAGTCATTTCTGTGCCTGAAATTGGTCAAAATTGAAGATTTTGAGTAAGCAAAACTCTGTAAAAATGGCAATTTTGGTCACTGTGAGGGTTTAAAAAGTGGTTATTCAACATGAGGCCCGATCCAAATGACATTTTGAATCATTTTTGGTAGAGTCCAAAAAATCAATTTTCTGATGAAAAACGATGACCCCGGACCAGTCGAACGTTGAAAAAATGGTCAATATTGATGAAATTTTAACATTTAATCTTTTGACTTTAAATGACGGTTGGATGTGAGTTATTACTTTTTCAACTAAAATAAGTGTGTTTAAAGTCATTTCTGTGCCTGAAATTGGTCAAAATTGAAGATTTTGAGTAAGCAAAACTCTGTAAAAATGGCAATTTTGGTCACTGTGAGGGTTTAAAAAGTGGTTATTCAACATGAGGCCCGATCCAAATGACATTTTGAATCATTTTTGGTAGAGTCCAAAAAATCAATTTTCTGATGAAAAACGATGACCCCGGACCAGTCGAACGTTGAAAAAATGGTCAATATTGATGAAATTTTAACATTTAATCTTTTGACTTTAAATGACGGTTGGATGTCAGTTATTACTTTTTCAACTAAAATAAGTGTGTTTAAAGTCATTTCTGTGCCTGAAATTGGTCAAAATTGAAGAATTTGAGTAAGCAAAACTCTGTAAAAATGGCAGTTTTGGTCACTGTGAGGGTTTAAAAAGTGGTTATTCAACATGAGGCCTGATCCAAATGACATTTTGAATCATTTTTGGTAGAGTCCAAAAAATCAATTTTCTGATGAAAAACGATGACCCCGGACCAGTCTAATGTTGAAAAAATGGTCAATATTGATGAAATTTTAACATTTAATCTTTTGACTTTAAATGACGTTTGGATGTGAGTTATTGCTTTTTCAACTACAATAAGTGTGTTTAAAGTCATTTCTGTGCCTGAAATTGGTCAAAATTGAAGATTTTGAGTAAGCAAAACTCTGTAAAAATGGCAATTTTGGTCACTGTGAGGGTTTAAAAAGTGGTTATTCAGCATGAGGCCCGATCCAAATGACATTTTGAATCATTTTTGGTAGAGTCCAAAAAATTCATTTTCTGATGAAAAACGATGACCCCGGACCAGTCGAACGTTGAAAAAATGGTCAATATTGATGAAATTTTAACATTTAATCTTTTGACTTTAAATGACGGTTGGATGTGAGTTATTACTTTTTCAACTAAAATAAGTGTGTTTAAAGTCATTTCTGTGCCTGAAATTGGTCAAAATTGAAGATTTTGAGTAAGCAAAACTCTGTAAAAATGGCAGTTTTGGTCACTGTGAGGGTTTAAAAAGTGGTTATTCAACATGAGGCCTGATCCAAATGACATTTTGAATCATTTTTGGTAGAGTCCAAAAAAATCCATTTTCTGATGAAAAACGATGACCCCGGACCAGTCGAACGTTGAAAAAATGGTCAATATTGATGAAATTTTAACATTTAATCTTTTGACTTTAAATGACGGTTGGATGTGAGTTATTACTTTTTCAACTAAAATAAGTGTGTTTAAAGTCATTTCTGTGCCTGAAATTGGTCAAAATTGAAGATTTTGAGTAAGCAAAACTCTGTAAAAATGGCAATTTTGGTCACTGTGAGGGTTTAAAAAGTGGTTATTCAACATGAGGCCCGATCCAAATGACATTTTGAATCATTTTTGGTAGAGTCCAAAAAATCAATTTTCTGATGAAAAACGATGACCCCGGACCAGTCGAACGTTGAAAAAATGGTCAATATTGATGAAATTTTAACATTTAATCTTTTGACTTTAAATGACGGTTGGATGTGAGTTATTACTTTTTCAACTAAAATAAGTGTGTTTAAAGTCATTTCTGTGCCTGAAATTGGTCAAAATTGAAGATTTTGAGTAAGCAAAACTCTGTAAAAATGGCAATTTTGGTCACTGTGAGGGTTTAAAAAGTGGTTATTCAACATGAGGCCCGATCCAAATGACATTTTGAATCATTTTTGGTAGAGTCCAAAAAATCAATTTTCTGATGAAAAACGATGACCCCGGACCAGTCGAACGTTGAAAAAATGGTCAATATTGATGAAATTTTAACATTTAATCTTTTGACTTTAAATGACGGTTGGATGTGAGTTATTACTTTTTCAACTAAAATAAGTGTGTTTAAAGTCATTTCTGTGCCTGAAATTGGTCAAAATTGAAGATTTTGAGTAAGCAAAACTCTGTAAAAATGGCAATTTTGGTCACTGTGAGGGTTTAAAAAGTGGTTATTCAACATGAGGCCCGATCCAAATGACATTTTGAATCATTTTTGGTAGAGTCCAAAAAATCAATTTTCTGATGAAAAACGATGACCCCGGACCAGTCGAACGTTGAAAAAATGGTCAATATTGATGAAATTTTAACATTTAATCTTTTGACTTTAAATGACGGTTGGATGTCAGTTATTACTTTTTCAACTAAAATAAGTGTGTTTAAAGTCATTTCTGTGCCTGAAATTGGTCAAAATTGAAGATTTTGAGTAAGCAAAACTCTGTAAAAATGGCAATTTTGGTCACTGTGAGGGTTTAAAAAGTGGTTATTCAACATGAGGCCCGATCCAAATGACATTTTGAATCATTTTTGGTAGAGTCCAAAAAATCAATTTTCTGATGAAAAACGATGACCCCGGACCAGTCGAACGTTGAAAAAATGGTCAATATTGATGAAATTTTAACATTTAATCTTTTGACTTTAAATGACGGTTGGATGTCAGTTATTACTTTTTCAACTAAAATAAGTGTGTTTAAAGTCATTTCTGTGCCTGAAATTGGTCAAAATTGAAGATTTTGAGTAAGCAAAACTCTGTAAAAATGGCAGTTTTGGTCACTGTGAGGGTTTAAAAAGTGGTTATTCAACATGAGGCCTGATCCAAATGACATTTTGAATCATTTTTGGTAGAGTCCAAAAAATCAATTTTCTGATGAAAAACGATAACCCCGGACCAGTCGAACGTTGAAAAAATGGTCAATATTGATGAAATTTTAACATTTAATCTTTTGACTTTAAATGACGGTTGGATGTCAGTTATTACTTTTTCAACTAAAATAAGTGTGTTTAAAGTCATTTCTGTGCCTGAAATTGGTCAAAATTGAAGATTTTGAGTAAGCAAAACTCTGTAAAAATGGCAATTTTGGTCACTGTGAGGGTTTAAAAAGTGGTTATTCAACATGAGGCCCGATCCAAATGACATTTTGAATCATTTTTGGTAGAGTCCAAAAAATCCATTTTCTGATGAAAAACGATGACCCCGGACCAGTCGAACGTTGAAAAAATGGTCAATATTGATGAAATTTTAATATTTAATCTTTTGACTTTAAATGACGTTTGGATGTGAGTTATTGCTTTTTCAACTACAATAAGTGTGTTTAAAGTCATTTCTGTGCCTGAAATTGGTCAAAATTGAAGATTTTGAGTAAGCAAAACTCTGTAAAAATGGCAATTTTGGTCACTGTGAGGGTTTAAAAAGTGGTTATTCAGCATGAGGCCCGATCCAAATGACATTTTGAATCATTTTTGGTAGAGTCCAAAAAATTCATTTTCTGATGAAAAACGATGACCCCGGACCAGTCGAACGTTGAAAAAATGGTCAATATTGATGAAATTTTAACATTTAATCTTTTGACTTTAAATGACGGTTGGATGTGAGTTATTACTTTTTCAACTAAAATAAGTGTGTTTAAAGTCATTTCTGTGCCTGAAATTGGTCAAAATTGAAGATTTTGAGTAAGCAAAACTCTGTAAAAATGGCAGTTTTGGTCACTGTGAGGGTTTAAAAAGTGGTTCTTCAACATGAGGCCCGATCCAAATGACATTTTGAATCATTTTTGGTAGAGTCCAAAAAATCAATTTTCTGATGAAAAACGATGACCCCGGACCAGTCGAACGTTGAAAAAATGGTCAATATTGATGAAATTTTAACATTTAATCTTTTGACTTTAAATGACGGTTGGATGTGAGTTATTACTTTTTCAACTAAAATAAGTGTGTTTAAAGTCATTTCTGTGCCTGAAATTGGTCAAAATTGAAGATTTTGAGTAAGCAAAACTCTGTAAAAATGGCAGTTTTGGTCACTGTGAGGGTTTAAAAAGTGGTTCTTCAACATGAGGCCCGATCCAAATGACATTTTGAATCATTTTTGGTAGAGTCCAAAAAATCAATTTTCTGATGAAAAACGATGACCCCGGACCAGTCGAACGTTGAAAAAATGGTCAATATTGATGAAATTTTAACATTTAATCTTTTGACTTTAAATGACGGTTGGATGTGAGTTATTACTTTTTCAACTAAAATAAGTGTATTTAAAGTCATTTCTGTGCCTGAAATTGGTCAAAATTGAAGATTTTGAGTAAGCAAAACTCTGTAAAAATGGCAGTTTTGGTCACTGTGAGGGTTTAAAAAGTGGTTATTCAACATGAGGCCTGATCCAAATGACATTTTGAATCATTTTTGGTAGAGTCCAAAAAAATCCATTTTCTGATGAAAAACGATGACCCCGGACCAGTCGAACGTTGAAAAAATGGTCAATATTGATGAAATTTTAACATTTAATCTTTTGACTTTAAATGACGGTTGGATGTGAGTTATTACTTTTTCAACTAAAATAAGTGTGTTTAAAGTCATTTCTGTGCCTGAAATTGGTCAAAATTGAAGATTTTGAGTAAGCAAAACTCTGTAAAAATGGCAATTTTGGTCACTGTGAGGGTTTAAAAAGTGGTTATTCAACATGAGGCCCGATCCAAATGACATTTTGAATCATTTTTGGTAGAGTCCAAAAAAATCAATTTTCTGATGAAAAACGATGACCCCGGACCAGTCGAACGTTGAAAAAATGGTCAATATTGATGAAATTTTAACATTTAATCTTTTGACTTTAAATGACGGTTGGATGTGAGTTATTACTTTTTCAACTAAAATAAGTGTGTTTAAAGTCATTTCTGTGCCTGAAATTGGTCAAAATTGAAGATTTTGAGTAAGCAAAACTCTGTAAAAATGGCAATTTTGGTCACTGTGAGGGTTTAAAAAGTGGTTATTCAACATGAGGCCCGATCCAAATGACATTTTGAATCATTTTTGGTAGAGTCCAAAAAATCAATTTTCTGATGAAAAACGATGACCCCGGACCAGTCGAACGTTGAAAAAATGGTCAATATTGATGAAATTTTAACATTTAATCTTTTGACTTTAAATGACGGTTGGATGTGAGTTATTACTTTTTCAACTAAAATAAGTGTGTTTAATGTCATTTCTGTGCCTGAAATTGGTCAAAATTGAAGATTTTGAGTAAGCAAAACTCTGTAAAAATGGCAATTTTGGTCACTGTGAGGGTTTAAAAAGTGGTTATTCAACATGAGGCCCGATCCAAATGACATTTTGAATCATTTTTGGTAGAGTCCAAAAAATCAATTTTCTGATGAAAAACGATGACCCCGGACCAGTCGAACGTTGAAAAAATGGTCAATATTGATGAAATTTTAACATTTAATCTTTTGACTTTAAATGATGGTTGGATGTCAGTTATTACTTTTTCAACTAAAATAAGTGTGTTTAAAGTCATTTCTGTGCCTGAAATTGGTCAAAATTGAAGATTTTGAGTAAGCAAAACTCTGTAAAAATGGCAATTTTGGTCACTGTGAGGGTTTAAAAAGTGGTTATTCAACATGAGGCCCGATCCAAATGACATTTTGAATCATTTTTGGTAGAGTCCAAAAAATCAATTTTCTGATGAAAAACGATGACCCCGGACCAGTCGAACGTTGAAAAAATGGTCAATATTGATGAAATTTTAACATTTAATCTTTTGACTTTAAATGACGGTTGGATGTCAGTTATTACTTTTTCAACTAAAATAAGTGTGTTTAAAGTCATTTCTGTGCCTGAAATTGGTCAAAATTGAAGATTTTGAGTAAGCAAAACTCTGTAAAAATGGCAGTTTTGGTCACTGTGAGGGTTTAAAAAGTGGTTCTTCAACATGAGGCCCGATCCAAATGACATTTTGAATCATTTTTGGTAGAGTCCAAAAAATCAATTTTCTGATGAAAAACGATGACCCCGGACCAGTCGAACGTTGAAAAAATGGTCAATATTGATGAAATTTTAACATTTAATCTTTTGACTTTAAATGACGGTTGGATGTGAGTTATTACTTTTTCAACTAAAATAAGTGTATTTAAAGTCATTTCTGTGCCTGAAATTGGTCAAAATTGAAGATTTTGAGTAAGCAAAACTCTGTAAAAATGGCAGTTTTGGTCACTGTGAGGGTTTAAAAAGTGGTTATTCAACATGAGGCCTGATCCAAATGACATTTTGAATCATTTTTGGTAGAGTCCAAAAAAATCCATTTTCTGATGAAAAACGATGACCCCGGACCAGTCGAACGTTGAAAAAATGGTCAATATTGATGAAATTTTAACATTTAATCTTTTGACTTTAAATGACGGTTGGATGTGAGTTATTACTTTTTCAACTAAAATAAGTGTGTTTAAAGTCATTTCTGTGCCTGAAATTGGTCAAAATTGAAGATTTTGAGTAAGCAAAACTCTGTAAAAATGGCAATTTTGGTCACTGTGAGGGTTTAAAAAGTGGTTATTCAACATGAGGCCCGATCCAAATGACATTTTGAATCATTTTTGGTAGAGTCCAAAAAAATCAATTTTCTGATGAAAAACGATGACCCCGGACCAGTCGAACGTTGAAAAAATGGTCAATATTGATGAAATTTTAACATTTAATCTTTTGACTTTAAATGACGGTTGGATGTGAGTTATTACTTTTTCAACTAAAATAAGTGTGTTTAAAGTCATTTCTGTGCCTGAAATTGGTCAAAATTGAAGATTTTGAGTAAGCAAAACTCTGTAAAAATGGCAATTTTGGTCACTGTGAGGGTTTAAAAAGTGGTTATTCAACATGAGGCCCGATCCAAATGACATTTTGAATCATTTTTGGTAGAGTCCAAAAAATCAATTTTCTGATGAAAAACGATGACCCCGGACCAGTCGAACGTTGAAAAAATGGTCAATATTGATGAAATTTTAACATTTAATCTTTTGACTTTAAATGACGGTTGGATGTGAGTTATTACTTTTTCAACTAAAATAAGTGTGTTTAAAGTCATTTCTGTGCCTGAAATTGGTCAAAATTGAAGATTTTGAGTAAGCAAAACTCTGTAAAAATGGCAATTTTGGTCACTGTGAGGGTTTAAAAAGTGGTTATTCAACATGAGGCCCGATCCAAATGACATTTTGAATCATTTTTGGTAGAGTCCAAAAAATCAATTTTCTGATGAAAAACGATGACCCCGGACCAGTCGAACGTTGAAAAAAAGGTCAATATTGATGAAATTTTAACATTTAATCTTTTGACTTTAAATGATGGTTGGATGTCAGTTATTACTTTTTCAACTAAAATAAGTGTGTTTAAAGTCATTTCTGTGCCTGAAATTGGTCAAAATTGAAGATTTTGAGTAAGCAAAACTCTGTAAAAATGGCAATTTTGGTCACTGTGAGGGTTTAAAAAGTGGTTATTCAACATGAGGCCCGATCCAAATGACATTTTGAATCATTTTTGGTAGAGTCCAAAAAATCCATTTTCTGATGAAAAACGATGACCCCGGACCAGTCGAACGTTGAAAAAATGGTCAATATTGATGAAATTTTAATATTTAATCTTTTGACTTTAAATGACGTTTGGATGTGAGTTATTGCTTTTTCAACTACAATAAGTGTGTTTAAAGTCATTTCTGTGCCTGAAATTGGTCAAAATTGAAGATTTTGAGTAAGCAAAACTCTGTAAAAATGGCAATTTTGGTCACTGTGAGTGTTTAAAAAGTGGTTATTCAGCATGAGGCCCGATCCAAATGACATTTTGAATCATTTTTGGTAGAGTCCAAAAAATTCATTTTCTGATGAAAAACGATGACCCCGGACCAGTCGAACGTTGAAAAAATGGTCAATATTGATGAAATTTTAACATTTAATCTTTTGACTTTAAATGACGGTTGGATGTGAGTTATTACTTTTTCAACTAAAATAAGTGTGTTTAAAGTCATTTCTGTGCCTGAAATTGGTCAAAATTGAAGATTTTGAGTAAGCAAAACTCTGTAAAAATGGCAGTTTTGGTCACTGTGAGGGTTTAAAAAGTGGTTCTTCAACATGAGGCCCGATCCAAATGACATTTTGAATCATTTTTGGTAGAGTCCAAAAAATCAATTTTCTGATGAAAAACGATGACCCCGGACCAGTCGAACGTTGAAAAAATGGTCAATATTGATGAAATTTTAACATTTAATCTTTTGACTTTAAATGACGGTTGGATGTGAGTTATTACTTTTTCAACTAAAATAAGTGTGTTTAAAGTCATTTCTGTGCCTGAAATTGGTCAAAATTGAAGATTTTGAGTAAGCAAAACTCTGTAAAAATGGCAGTTTTGGTCACTGTGAGGGTTTAAAAAGTGGTTCTTCAACATGAGGCCCGATCCAAATGACATTTTGAATCATTTTTGGTAGAGTCCAAAAAATCAATTTTCTGATGAAAAACGATGACCCCGGACCAGTCGAACGTTGAAAAAATGGTCAATATTGATGAAATTTTAACATTTAATCTTTTGACTTTAAATGACGGTTGGATGTGAGTTATTACTTTTTCAACTAAAATAAGTGTGTTTAAAGTCATTTCTGTGCCTGAAATTGGTCAAAATTGAAGATTTTGAGTAAGCAAAACTCTGTAAAAATGGCAGTTTTGGTCACTGTGAGGGTTTAAAAAGTGGTTATTCAACATGAGGCCTGATCCAAATGACATTTTGAATCATTTTTGGTAGAGTCCAAAAAAATCCATTTTCTGATGAAAAACGATGACCCCGGACCAGTCGAACGTTGAAAAAATGGTCAATATTGATGAAATTTTAACATTTAATCTTTTGACTTTAAATGACGGTTGGATGTGAGTTATTACTTTTTCAACTAAAATAAGTGTGTTTAAAGTCATTTCTGTGCCTGAAATTGGTCAAAATTGAAGATTTTGAGTAAGCAAAACTCTGTAAAAATGGCAATTTTGGTCACTGTGAGGGTTTAAAAAGTGGTTATTCAACATGAGGCCCGATCCAAATGACATTTTGATTCATTTTTGGTAGAGTCCAAAAAATCAATTTTCTGATGAAAAACGATGACCCCGGACCAGTCGAACGTTGAAAAAATTGTCAATATTGATGACATTTTAACATTTAATCTTTTGACTTTAAATGACGGTTGGATGTGAGTTATTACTTTTTCAACTAAAATAAGTGTGTTTAAAGTCATTTCTGTGCCTGAAATTGGTCAAAATTGAAGATTTTGAGTAAGCAAAACTCTGTAAAAATGGCAATTTTGGTCACTGTGAGGGTTTAAAAAGTGGTTATTCAACATGAGGCCCGATCCAAATGACATTTTGAATCATTTTTGGTAGAGTCCAAAAAATCAATTTTCTGATGAAAAACGATGACCCCGGACCAGTCGAACGTTGAAAAAATGGTCAATATTGATGAAATTTTAACATTTAATCTTTTGACTTTAAATGACGGTTGGATGTGAGTTATTACTTTTTCAACTAAAATAACTGTGTTTAAAGTCATTTCTGTGCCTGAAATTGGTCAAAATTGAAGATTTTGAGTAAGCAAAACTCTGTAAAAATGGCAATTTTGGTCACTGTGAGGGTTTAAAAAGTGGTTATTCAACATGAGGCCCGATCCAAATGACATTTTGAATCATTTTTGGTAGAGTCCAAAAAATCAATTTTCTGATGAAAAACGATGACCCCGGACCAGTCGAACGTTGAAAAAATGGTCAATATTGATGAAATTTTAACATTTAATCTTTTGACTTTAAATGACGGTTGGATGTCAGTTATTACTTTTTCAACTAAAATAAGTGTGTTTAAAGTCATTTCTGTGCCTGAAATTGGTCAAAATTGAAGATTTTGAGTAAGCAAAACTCTGTAAAAATGGCAATTTTGGTCACTGTGAGGGTTTAAAAAGTGGTTATTCAACATGAGGCCCGATCCAAATGACATTTTGAATCATTTTTGGTAGAGTCCAAAAAATCAATTTTCTGATGAAAAACGATGACCCCGGACCAGTCGAACGTTGAAAAAATGGTCAATATTGATGAAATTTTAACATTTAATCTTTTGACTTTAAATGACGGTTGGATGTCAGTTATTACTTTTTCAACTAAAATAAGTGTGTTTAAAGTCATTTCTGTGCCTGAAATTGGTCAAAATTGAAGATTTTGAGTAAGCAAAACTCTGTAAAAATGGCAGTTTTGGTCACTGTGAGGGTTTAAAAAGTGGTTATTCAACATGAGGCCTGATCCAAATGACATTTTGAATCATTTTTGGTAGAGTCCAAAAAATCAATTTTCTGATGAAAAACGATAACCCCGGACCAGTCGAACGTTGAAAAAATGGTCAATATTGATGAAATTTTAACATTTAATCTTTTGACTTTAAATGACGGTTGGATGTCAGTTATTACTTTTTCAACTAAAATAAGTGTGTTTAAAGTCATTTCTGTGCCTGAAATTGGTCAAAATTGAAGATTTTGAGTAAGCAAAACTCTGTAAAAATGGCAATTTTGGTCACTGTGAGGGTTTAAAAAGTTGTTCTTCAACATGAGGCCCGATCCAAATGACATTTTGAATCATTTTTGGTAGAGTCCAAAAAATCAATTTTCTGATGAAAAACGATGACCCCGGACCAGTCGAACGTTGAAAAAATGGTCAATATTGATGAAATTTTAACATTTAATCTTTTGACTTTAAATGACGGTTGGATGTGAGTTATTACTTTTTCAACTAAAATAAGTGTGTTTAAAGTCATTTCTGTGCCTGAAATTGGTCAAAATTGAAGATTTTGAGTAAGCAAAACTCTGTAAAAATGGCAGTTTTGGTCACTGTGAGGGTTTAAAAAGTGGTTATTCAACATGAGGCCTGATCCAAATGACATTTTGAATCATTTTTGGTAGAGTCCAAAAAAATCCATTTTCTGATGAAAAACGATGACCCCGGACCAGTCGAACGTTGAAAAAATGGTCAATATTGATGAAATTTTAACATTTAATCTTTTGACTTTAAATGACGGTTGGATGTGAGTTATTACTTTTTCAACTAAAATAAGTGTGTTTAAAGTCATTTCTGTGCCTGAAATTGGTCAAAATTGAAGATTTTGAGTAAGCAAAACTCTGTAAAAATGGCAATTTTGGTCACTGTGAGGGTTTAAAAAGTGGTTATTCAACATGAGGCCCGATCCAAATGACATTTTGAATCATTTTTGGTAGAGTCCAAAAAATCAATTTTCTGATGAAAAACGATGACCCCGGACCAGTCGAACGTTGAAAAAATGGTCAATATTGATGAAATTTTAACATTTAATCTTTTGACTTTAAATGACGGTTGGATGTGAGTTATTACTTTTTCAACTAAAATAAGTGTGTTTAAAGTCATTTCTGTGCCTGAAATTGGTCAAAATTGAAGATTTTGAGTAAGCAAAACTCTGTAAAAATGGCAATTTTGGTCACTGTGAGGGTTTAAAAAGTGGTTATTCAACATGAGGCCCGATCCAAATGACATTTTGAATCATTTTTGGTAGAGTCCAAAAAATCAATTTTCTGATGAAAAACGATGACCCCGGACCAGTCGAACGTTGAAAAAATGGTCAATATTGATGCAATTTTAACATTTAATCTTTTGACTTTAAATGACGGTTGGATGTGAGTTATTACTTTTTCAACTAAAATAAGTGTGTTTAAAGTCATTTCTGTGCCTGAAATTGGTCAAAATTGAAGATTTTGAGTAAGCAAAACTCTGTAAAAATGGCAATTTTGGTCACTGTGAGGGTTTAAAAAGGGGTTATTCAACATGAGGCCCGATCCAAATGACATTTTGAATCATTTTTGGTAGAGTCCAAAAAATCAATTTTCTGATGAAAAACGATGACCCCGGACCAGTCGAACGTTGAAAAAATGGTCAATATTGATGAAATTTTAACATTTAATCTTTTGACTTTAAATGACGGTTGGATGTCAGTTATTACTTTTTCAACTAAAATAAGTGTGTTTAAAGTCATTTCTGTGCCTGAAATTGGTCAAAATTGAAGATTTTGAGTAAGCAAAACTCTGTAAAAATGGCAATTTTGGTCACTGTGAGGGTTTAAAAAGTGGTTATTCAACATGAGGCCCGATCCAAATGACATTTTGAATCATTTTTGGTAGAGTCCAAAAAATCAATTTTCTGATGAAAAACGATGACCCCGGACCAGTCGAACGTTGAAAAAATGGTCAATATTGATGAAATTTTAACATTTAATCTTTTGACTTTAAATGACGGTTGGATGTCAGTTATTACTTTTTCAACTAAAATAAGTGTGTTTAAAGTCATTTCTGTGCCTGAAATTGGTCAAAATTGAAGATTTTGAGTAAGCAAAACTCTGTAAAAATGGCAGTTTTGGTCACTGTGAGGGTTTAAAAAGTGGTTATTCAACATGAGGCCTGATCCAAATGACATTTTGAATCATTTTTGGTAGAGTCCAAAAAATCAATTTTCTGATGAAAAACGATAACCCCGGACCAGTCGAACGTTGAAAAAATGGTCAATATTGATGAAATTTTAACATTTAATCTTTTGACTTTAAATGACGGTTGGATGTCAGTTATTACTTTTTCAACTAAAATAAGTGTGTTTAAAGTCATTTCTGTGCCTGAAATTGGTCAAAATTGAAGATTTTGAGTAAGCAAAACTCTGTAAAAATGGCAATTTTGGTCACTGTGAGGGTTTAAAAAGTGGTTATTCAACATGAGGCCCGATCCAAATGACATTTTGAATCATTTTTGGTAGAGTCCAAAAAATCCATTTTCTGATGAAAAACGATGACCCCGGACCAGTCGAACGTTGAAAAAATGGTCAATATTGATGAAATTTTAATATTTAATCTTTTGACTTTAAATGACGTTTGGATGTGAGTTATTGCTTTTTCAACTACAATAAGTGTGTTTAAAGTCATTTCTGTGCCTGAAATTGGTCAAAATTGAAGATTTTGAGTAAGCAAAACTCTGTAAAAATGGCAATTTTGGTCACTGTGAGGGTTTAAAAAGTGGTTATTCAGCATGAGGCCCGATCCAAATGACATTTTGAATCATTTTTGGTAGAGTCCAAAAAATTCATTTTCTGATGAAAAACGATGACCCCGGACCAGTCGAACGTTGAAAAAATGGTCAATATTGATGAAATTTTAACATTTAATCTTTTGACTTTAAATGACGGTTGGATGTGAGTTATTACTTTTTCAACTAAAATAAGTGTGTTTAAAGTCATTTCTGTGCCTGAAATTGGTCAAAATTGAAGATTTTGAGTAAGCAAAACTCTGTAAAAATGGCAGTTTTGGTCACTGTGAGGGTTTAAAAAGTGGTTCTTCAACATGAGGCCCGATCCAAATGACATTTTGAATCATTTTTGGTAGAGTCCAAAAAATCAATTTTCTGATGAAAAACGATGACCCCGGACCAGTCGAACGTTGAAAAAATGGTCAATATTGATGAAATTTTAACATTTAATCTTTTGACTTTAAATGACGGTTGGATGTGAGTTATTACTTTTTCAACTAAAATAAGTGTATTTAAAGTCATTTCTGTGCCTGAAATTGGTCAAAATTGAAGATTTTGAGTAAGCAAAACTCTGTAAAAATGGCAGTTTTGGTCACTGTGAGGGTTTAAAAAGTGGTTATTCAACATGAGGCCTGATCCAAATGACATTTTGAATCATTTTTGGTAGAGTCCAAAAAAATCCATTTTCTGATGAAAAACGATGACCCCGGACCAGTCGAACGTTGAAAAAATGGTCAATATTGATGAAATTTTAACATTTAATCTTTTGACTTTAAATGACGGTTGGATGTGAGTTATTACTTTTTCAACTAAAATAAGTGTGTTTAAAGTCATTTCTGTGCCTGAAATTGGTCAAAATTGAAGATTTTGAGTAAGCAAAACTCTGTAAAAATGGCAATTTTGGTCACTGTGAGGGTTTAAAAAGTGGTTATTCAACATGAGGCCCGATCCAAATGACATTTTGAATCATTTTTGGTAGAGTCCAAAAAAATCAATTTTCTGATGAAAAACGATGACCCCGGACCAGTCGAACGTTGAAAAAATGGTCAATATTGATGAAATTTTAACATTTAATCTTTTGACTTTAAATGACGGTTGGATGTGAGTTATTACTTTTTCAACTAAAATAAGTGTGTTTAAAGTCATTTCTGTGCCTGAAATTGGTCAAAATTGAAGATTTTGAGTAAGCAAAACTCTGTAAAAATGGCAATTTTGGTCACTGTGAGGGTTTAAAAAGTGGTTATTCAACATGAGGCCCGATCCAAATGACATTTTGAATCATTTTTGGTAGAGTCCAAAAAATCAATTTTCTGATGAAAAACGATGACCCCGGACCAGTCGAACGTTGAAAAAATGGTCAATATTGATGAAATTTTAACATTTAATCTTTTGACTTTAAATGATGGTTGGATGTCAGTTATTACTTTTTCAACTAAAATAAGTGTGTTTAAAGTCATTTCTGTGCCTGAAATTGGTCAAAATTGAAGATTTTGAGTAAGCAAAACTCTGTAAAAATGGCAATTTTGGTCACTGTGAGGGTTTAAAAAGTGGTTATTCAACATGAGGCCCGATCCAAATGACATTTTGAATCATTTTTGGTAGAGTCCAAAAAATCAATTTTCTGATGAAAAACGATGACCCCGGACCAGTCGAACGTTGAAAAAATGGTCAATATTGATGAAATTTTAACATTTAATCTTTTGACTTTAAATGACGGTTGGATGTCAGTTATTACTTTTTCAACTAAAATAAGTGTGTTTAAAGTCATTTCTGTGCCTGAAATTGGTCAAAATTGAAGATTTTGAGTAAGCAAAACTCTGTAAAAATGGCAGTTTTGGTCACTGTGAGGGTTTAAAAAGTGGTTATTCAACATGAGGCCTGATCCAAATGACATTTTGAATCATTTTTGGTAGAGTCCAAAAAATCAATTTTCTGATGAAAAACGATAACCCCGGACCAGTCGAACGTTGAAAAAATGGTCAATATTGATGAAATTTTAACATTTAATCTTTTGACTTTAAATGACGGTTGGATGTCAGTTATTACTTTTTCAACTAAAATAAGTGTGTTTAAAGTCATTTCTGTGCCTGAAATTGGTCAAAATTGAAGATTTTGAGTAAGCAAAACTCTGTAAAAATGGCAATTTTGGTCACTGTGAGGGTTTAAAAAGTGGTTATTCAACATGAGGCCCGATCCAAATGACATTTTGAATCATTTTTGGTAGAGTCCAAAAAATCCATTTTCTGATGAAAAACGATGACCCCGGACCAGTCGAACGTTGAAAAAATGGTCAATATTGATGAAATTTTAATATTTAATCTTTTGACTTTAAATGACGTTTGGATGTGAGTTATTGCTTTTTCAACTACAATAAGTGTGTTTAAAGTCATTTCTGTGCCTGAAATTGGTCAAAATTGAAGATTTTGAGTAAGCAAAACTCTGTAAAAATGGCAATTTTGGTCACTGTGAGGGTTTAAAAAGTGGTTATTCAGCATGAGGCCCGATCCAAATGACATTTTGAATCATTTTTGGTAGAGTCCAAAAAATTCATTTTCTGATGAAAAACGATGACCCCGGACCAGTCGAACGTTGAAAAAATGGTCAATATTGATGAAATGTTAACATTTAATCTTTTGACTTTAAATGACGGTTGGATGTGAGTTATTACTTTTTCAACTAAAATAAGTGTGTTTAAAGTCATTTCTGTGCCTGAAATTGGTCAAAATTGAAGATTTTGAGTAAGCAAAACTCTGTAAAAATGGCAGTTTTGGTCACTGTGAGGGTTTAAAAAGTGGTTCTTCAACATGAGGCCCGATCCAAATGACATTTTGAATCATTTTTGGTAGAGTCCAAAAAATCAATTTTCTGATGAAAAACGATGACCCCGGACCAGTCGAACGTTGAAAAAATGGTCAATATTGATGAAATTTTAACATTTAATCTTTTGACTTTAAATGATGGTTGGATGTGAGTTATTACTTTTTCAACTAAAATAAGTGTGTTTAAAGTCATTTCTGTGCCTGAAATTGGTCAAAATTGAAGATTTTGAGTAAGCAAAACTCTGTAAAAATGGCAGTTTTGGTCACTGTGAGGGTTTAAAAAGTGGTTCTTCAACATGAGGCCCGATCCAAATGACATTTTGAATCATTTTTGGTAGAGTCCAAAAAATCAATTTTCTGATGAAAAACGATGACCCCGGACCAGTCGAACGTTGAAAAAATGGTCAATATTGATGAAATTTTAACATTTAATCTTTTGACTTTAAATGACGGTTGGATGTGAGTTATTACTTTTTCAACTAAAATAAGTGTGTTTAAAGTCATTTCTGTGCCTGAAATTGGTCAAAATTGAAGATTTTGAGTAAGCAAAACTCTGTAAAAATGGCAGTTTTGGTCACTGTGAGGGTTTAAAAAGTGGTTATTCAACATGAGGCCTGATCCAAATGACATTTTGAATCATTTTTGGTAGAGTCCAAAAAAATCCATTTTCTGATGAAAAACGATGACCCCGGACCAGTCGAACGTTGAAAAAATGGTCAATATTGATGAAATTTTAACATTTAATCTTTTGACTTTAAATGACGGTTGGATGTGAGTTATTACTTTTTCAACTAAAATAAGTGTGTTTAAAGTCATTTCTGTGCCTGAAATTGGTCAAAATTGAAGATTTTGAGTAAGCAAAACTCTGTAAAAATGGCAATTTTGGTCACTGTGAGGGTTTAAAAAGTGGTTATTCAACATGAGGCCCGATCCAAATGACATTTTGATTCATTTTTGGTAGAGTCCAAAAAATCAATTTTCTGATGAAAAACGATGACCCCGGACCAGTCGAACGTTGAAAAAATTGTCAATATTGATGACATTTTAACATTTAATCTTTTGACTTTAAATGACGGTTGGATGTGAGTTATTACTTTTTCAACTAAAATAAGTGTGTTTAAAGTCATTTCTGTGCCTGAAATTGGTCAAAATTGAAGATTTTGAGTAAGCAAAACTCTGTAAAAATGGCAATTTTGGTCACTGTGAGGGTTTAAAAAGTGGTTATTCAACATGAGGCCCGATCCAAATGACATTTTGAATCATTTTTGGTAGAGTCCAAAAAATCAATTTTCTGATGAAAAACGATGACCCCGGACCAGTCGAACGTTGAAAAAATGGTCAATATTGATGAAATTTTAACATTTAATCTTTTGACTTTAAATGACGGTTGGATGTGAGTTATTACTTTTTCAACTAAAATAAGTGTGTTTAAAGTCATTTCTGTGCCTGAAATTGGTCAAAATTGAAGATTTTGAGTAAGCAAAACTCTGTAAAAATGGCAATTTTGGTCACTGTGAGGGTTTAAAAAGTGGTTATTCAACATGAGGCCCGATCCAAATGACATTTTGAATCATTTTTGGTAGAGTCCAAAAAATCAATTTTCTGATGAAAAACGATGACCACGGACCAGTCGAACGTTGAAAAAATGGTCAATATTGATGAAATTTTAACATTTAATCTTTTGACTTTAAATGACGGTTGGATGTCAGTTATTACTTTTTCAACTAAAATAAGTGTGTTTAAAGTCATTTCTGTGCCTGAAATTGGTCAAAATTGAAGATTTTGAGTAAGCAAAACTCTGTAAAAATGGCAATTTTGGTCACTGTGAGGGTTTAAAAAGTGGTTATTCAACATGAGGCCCGATCCAAATGACATTTTGAATCATTTTTGGTAGAGTCCAAAAAATCAATTTTCTGATGAAAAACGATGACCCCGGACCAGTCGAACGTTGAAAAAATGGTCAATATTGATGAAATTTTAACATTTAATCTTTTGACTTTAAATGACGGTTGGATGTCAGTTATTACTTTTTCAACTAAAATAAGTGTGTTTAAAGTCATTTCTGTGCCTGAAATTGGTCAAAATTGAAGATTTTGAGTAAGCAAAACTCTGTAAAAATGGCAGTTTTGGTCACTGTGAGGGTTTAAAAAGTGGTTATTCAACATGAGGCCTGATCCAAATGACATTTTGAATCATTTTTGGTAGAGTCCAAAAAATCAATTTTCTGATGAAAAACGATAACCCCGGACCAGTCGAACGTTGAAAAAATGGTCAATATTGATGAAATTTTAACATTTAATCTTTTGACTTTAAATGACGGTTGGATGTCAGTTATTACTTTTTCAACTAAAATAAGTGTGTTTAAAGTCATTTCTGTGCCTGAAATTGGTCAAAATTGAAGATTTTGAGTAAGCAAAACTCTGTAAAAATGGCAATTTTGGTCACTGTGAGGGTTTAAAAAGTGGTTATTCAACATGAGGCCCGATCCAAATGACATTTTGAATCATTTTTGGTAGAGTCCAAAAAATCCATTTTCTGATGAAAAACGATGACCCCGGACCAGTCGAACGTTGAAAAAATGGTCAATATTGATGAAATTTTAATATTTAATCTTTTGACTTTAAATGACGTTTGGATGTGAGTTATTGCTTTTTCAACTACAATAAGTGTGTTTAAAGTCATTTCTGTGCCTGAAATTGGTCAAAATTGAAGATTTTGAGTAAGCAAAACTCTGTAAAAATGGCAATTTTGGTCACTGTGAGGGTTTAAAAAGTGGTTATTCAGCATGAGGCCCGATCCAAATGACATTTTGAATCATTTTTGGTAGAGTCCAAAAAATTCATTTTCTGATGAAAAACGATGACCCCGGACCAGTCGAACGTTGAAAAAATGGTCAATATTGATGAAATTTTAACATTTAATCTTTTGACTTTAAATGACGGTTGGATGTGAGTTATTACTTTTTCAACTAAAATAAGTGTGTTTAAAGTCATTTCTGTGCCTGAAATTGGTCAAAATTGAAGATTTTGAGTAAGCAAAACTCTGTAAAAATGGCAGTTTTGGTCACTGTGAGGGTTTAAAAAGTGGTTCTTCAACATGAGGCCCGATCCAAATGACATTTTGAATCATTTTTGGTAGAGTCCAAAAAATCAATTTTCTGATGAAAAACGATGACCCCGGACCAGTCGAACGTTGAAAAAATGGTCAATATTGATGAAATTTTAACATTTAATCTTTTGACTTTAAATGACGGTTGGATGTGAGTTATTACTTTTTCAACTAAAATAAGTGTGTTTAAAGTCATTTCTGTGCCTGAAATTGGTCAAAATTGAAGATTTTGAGTAAGCAAAACTCTGTAAAAATGGCAGTTTTGGTCACTGTGAGGGTTTAAAAAGTGGTTCTTCAACATGAGGCCCGATCCAAATGACATTTTGAATCATTTTTGGTAGAGTCCAAAAAATCAATTTTCTGATGAAAAACGATGACCCCGGACCAGTCGAACGTTGAAAAAATGGTCAATATTGATGAAATTTTAACATTTAATCTTTTGACTTTAAATGACGGTTGGATGTGAGTTATTACTTTTTCAACTAAAATAAGTGTGTTTAAAGTCATTTCTGTGCCTGAAATTGGTCAAAATTGAAGATTTTGAGTAAGCAAAACTCTGTAAAAATGGCAGTTTTGGTCACTGTGAGGGTTTAAAAAGTGGTTATTCAACATGAGGCCTGATCCAAATGACATTTTGAATCATTTTTGGTAGAGTCCAAAAAAATCCATTTTCTGATGAAAAACGATGACCCCGGACCAGTCGAACGTTGAAAAAATGGTCAATATTGATGAAATTTTAACATTTAATCTTTTGACTTTAAATGACGGTTGGATGTGAGTTATTACTTTTTCAACTAAAATAAGTGTGTTTAAAGTCATTTCTGTGCCTGAAATTGGTCAAAATTGAAGATTTTGAGTAAGCAAAACTCTGTAAAAATGGCAATTTTGGTCACTGTGAGGGTTTAAAAAGTGGTTATTCAACATGAGGCCCGATCCAAATGACATTTTGATTCATTTTTGGTAGAGTCCAAAAAATCAATTTTCTGATGAAAAACGATGACCCCGGACCAGTCGAACGTTGAAAAAATTGTCAATATTGATGACATTTTAACATTTAATCTTTTGACTTTAAATGACGGTTGGATGTGAGTTATTACTTTTTCAACTAAAATAAGTGTGTTTAAAGTCATTTCTGTGCCTGAAATTGGTCAAAATTGAAGATTTTGAGTAAGCAAAACTCTGTAAAAATGGCAATTTTGGTCACTGTGAGGGTTTAAAAAGTGGTTATTCAACATGAGGCCCGATCCAAATGACATTTTGAATCATTTTTGGTAGAGTCCAAAAAATCAATTTTCTGATGAAAAACGATGACCCCGGACCAGTCGAACGTTGAAAAAATGGTCAATATTGATGAAATTTTAGCATTTAATCTTTTGACTTTAAATGACGGTTGGATGTGAGTTATTACTTTTTCAACTAAAATAAGTGTGTTTAAAGTCATTTCTGTGCCTGAAATTGGTCAAAATTGAAGATTTTGAGTAAGCAAAACTCTGTAAAAATGGCAGTTTTGGTCACTGTGAGGGTTTAAAAAGTGGTTATTCAACATGAGGCCCGATCCAAATGACATTTTGAATCATTTTTGGTAGAGTCCAAAAAATCAATTTTCTGATGAAAAACGATGACCCCGGACCAGTCGAACGTTGAAAAAATGGTCAATATTGATGAAATTTTAACATTTAATCTTTTGACTTTAAATGACGGTTGGATGTCAGTTATTACTTTTTCAACTAAAATAAGTGTGTTTAAAGTCATTTCTGTGCCTGAAATTGGTCAAAATTGAAGATTTTGAGTAATCAAAACTCTGTAAAAATGGCAGTTTTGGTCACTGTGAGGGTTTAAAAAGTGGTTATTCAACATGAGGCCTGATCCAAATGACATTTTGAATCATTTTTGGTAGAGTCCAAAAAATCAATTTTCTGATGAAAAACGATAACCCCGGACCAGTCGAACGTTGAAAAAATGGTCAATATTGATGAAATTTTAACATTTAATCTTTTGACTTTAAATGACGGTTGGATGTCAGTTATTACTTTTTCAACTAAAATAAGTGTGTTTAAAGTCATTTCTGTGCCTGACATTGGTCAAAATTGAAGATTTTGAGTAAGCAAAACTCTGTAAAAATGGCAATTTTGGTCACTGTGAGGGTTTAAAAAGTGGTTATTCAACATGAGGCCCGATCCAAATGACATTTTGAATCATTTTTGGTAGAGTCCAAAAAATCAATTTTCTGATGAAAAACGATGACCCCGGACCAGTCGAACGTTGAAAAAATGGTCAATATTGATGAAATTTTAACATTTAATCTTTTGACTTTAAATGACGGTTGGATGTGAGTTATTACTTTTTCAACTAAAATAAGTGTGTTTAAAGTCATTTCTGTGCCTGAAATTGGTCAAAATTGAAGATTTTGAGTAAGCAAAACTCTGTAAAAATGGCAATTTTGGTCACTGTGAGGGTTTAAAAAGTGGTTATTCAACATGAGGCCCGATCCAAATGACATTTTGAATCATTTTTGGTAGAGTCCAAAAAATCCATTTTCTGATGAAAAACGATGACCCCGGACCAGTCGAACGTTGAAAAAATGGTCAATATTGATGAAATTTTAATATTTAATCTTTTCACTTTAAATGACGGTTGGATGTGAGTTATTACTTTTTCAACTAAAATAAGTGTGTTTAAAGTCATTTCTGTGCCTGAAATTGGTCAAAATTGAAGATTTTGAGTAAGCAAAACTCTGTAAAAATGGCAGTTTTGGTCACTGTGAGGGTTTAAAAAGTGGTTATTCAACATGAGGCCTGATCCAAATGACATTTTGAATCACTTTTGGTAGAGTCCAAAAAATCCATTTTCTGATGAAAAACGATGACCCCGGACCAGTCGAACGTTGAAAAAATGGTCAATATTGATGAAATTTTAACATTTAATCTTTTGACTTTAAATGACGGTTGGATGTGAGTTATTACTTTTTCAACTAAAATAAGTGTGTTTAAAGTCATTTCTGTGCCTGAAATTGGTCAAAATTGAAGATTTTGAGTAAGCAAAACTCTGTAAAAATGGCAGTTTTGGTCACTGTGAGGGTTTAAAAAGTGGTTATTCAACATGAGGCCTGATCCAAATGACATTTTGAATCATTTTTGGTAGAGTCCAAAAAATCCATTTTCTGATGAAAAACGATGACCCCGGACCAGTCGAACGTTGAAAAAATGGTCAATATTGATGAAATTTTAACATTTAATCTTTTGACTTTAAATGACGGTTGGATGTGAGTTATTACTTTTTCAACTAAAATAAGTGTGTTTAAAGTCATTTCTGTGCCTGAAATTGGTCAAAATTGAAGATTTTGAGTAAGCAAAACTCTGTAAAAATGGCAATTTTGGTCACTGTGAGGGTTTAAAAAGTGGTTATTCAACATGAGGCCCGATCCAAATGACATTTTGAATCATTTTTGGTAGAGTCCAAAAAATCAATTTTCTGATGAAAAACGATGACCCCGGACCAGTCGAACGTTGAAAAAATGGTCAATATTGATGAAATTTTAACATTTAATCTTTTGACTTTAAATGACGGTTGGATGTGAGTTATTACTTTTTCAACTAAAATAAGTGTGTTTAAAGTCATTTCTGTGCCTGAAATTGGTCAAAATTGAAGATTTTGAGTAAGCAAAACTCTGTAAAAATGGCAATTTTGGTCACTGTGAGGGTTTAAAAAGTGGTTATTCAACATGAGGCCCGATCCAAATGACATTTTGAATCATTTTTGGTAGAGTCCAAAAAATCAATTTTCTGATGAAAAACGATGACCCCGGACCAGTCGAACGTTGAAAAAATGGTCAATATTGATGAAATTTTAACATTTAATCTTTTGACTTTAAATGACGGTTGGATGTCAGTTATTACTTTTTCAACTAAAATAAGTGTGTTTAAAGTCATTTCTGTGCCTGAAATTGGTCAAAATTGAAGATTTTGAGTAAGCAAAACTCTGTAAAAATGGCAATTTTGGTCACTGTGAGGGTTTAAAAAAGTGGTTATTCAACATGAGGCCCGATCCAAATGACATTTTGAATCATTTTTGGTAGAGTCCAAAAAATCAATTTTCTGATGAAAAACGATGACCCCGGACCAGTCGAACGTTGAAAAAATGGTCAATATTGATGAAATTTTAACATTTAATCTTTTGACTTTAAATGACGGTTGGATGTGAGTTATTACTTTTTCAACTAAAATAAGTGTCTTTAAAGTCATTTCTGTGCCTGAAATTGGTCAAAATTGAAGATTTTGAGTAAGCAAAACTCTGTAAAAATGGCAATTTTGGTCACTGTGAGGGTTTAAAAAGTGGTTATTCAACATGAGGCCCGATCCAAATGACATTTTGAATCATTTTTGGTAGAGTCCAAAAAATCAATTTTCTGATGAAAAACGATGACCCCGGACCAGTCGAACGTTGAAAAAATGGTCAATATTGATGAAATTTTAACATTTAATCTTTTGACTTTAAATGACGGTTGGATGTGAGTTATTACTTTTTCAACTAAAATAAGTGTGTTTAAAGTCATTTCTGTGCCTGAAATTGGTCAAAATTGAAGATTTTGAGTAAGCAAAACTCTGTAAAAATGGCAATTTTGGTCACTGTGAGGGTTTAAAAAGTGGTTATTCAACATGAGGCCCGATCCAAATGACATTTGAATCATTTTTGGTAGAGTCCAAAAATCAATTTTCTGATGAAAAACGATGACCCCGGACCAGTCGAACGTTGAAAAAATGGTCAATATTGATGAAATTTTAACATTTAATCTTTTGACTTTAAATGACGGTTGGATGTGAGTTATTACTTTTTCAACTAAAATAAGTGTGTTTAAAGTCATTTCTGTGCCTGAAATTGGTCAAAATTGAAGATTTTGAGTAAGCAAAACTCTGTAAAAATGGCAATTTTGGTCACTGTGAGGGTTTAAAAAGTGGTTATTCAACATGAGGCCCGATCCAAATGACATTTTGAATCATTTTTGGTAGAGTCCAAAAAATCAATTTTCTGATGAAAAACGATGACCACGGACCAGTCGAACGTTGAAAAAATGGTCAATATTGATGAAATTTTAACATTTAATCTTTTGACTTTAAATGACGGTTGGATGTCAGTTATTACTTTTTCAACTAAAATAAGTGTGTTTAAAGTCATTTCTGTGCCTGAAATTGGTCAAAATTGAAGATTTTGAGTAAGCAAAACTCTGTAAAAATGGCAATTTTGGTCACTGTGAGGGTTTAAAAAGTGGTTATTCAACATGAGGCCCGATCCAAATGACATTTTGAATCATTTTTGGTAGAGTCCAAAAAATCAATTTTCTGATGAAAAACGATGACCCCGGACCAGTCGAACGTTGAAAAAATGGTCAATATTGATGAAATTTTAACATTTAATCTTTTGACTTTAAATGACGGTTGGATGTCAGTTATTACTTTTTCAACTAAAATAAGTGTGTTTAAAGTCATTTCTGTGCCTGAAATTGGTCAAAATTGAAGATTTTGAGTAAGCAAAACTCTGTAAAAATGGCAATTTTGGTCACTGTGAGGGTTTAAAAAGTGGTTATTCAACATGAGGCCCGATCCAAATGACATTTTGAATCATTTTTGGTAGAGTCCAAAAAATCAATTTTCTGATGAAAAACGATGACCCCGGACCAGTCGAACGTTGAAAAAATGGTCAATATTGATGAAATTTTAACATTTAATCTTTTGACTTTAAATGACGGTTGGATGTGAGTTATTACTTTTTCAACTAAAATAAGTGTGTTTAAAGTCATTTCTGTGCCTGAAATTGGTCAAAATTGAAGATTTTGAGTAAGCAAAACTCTGTAAAAATGGCAATTTTGGTCACTGTGAGGGTTTAAAAAGTGGTTATTCAACATGAGGCCCGATCCAAATGACATTTTGAATCATTTTTGGTAGAGTCCAAAAAATCAATTTTCTGATGAAAAACGATGACCACGGACCAGTCGAACGTTGAAAAAATGGTCAATATTGATGAAATTTTAACATTTAATCTTTTGACTTTAAATGACGGTTGGATGTCAGTTATTACTTTTTCAACTAAAATAAGTGTGTTTAAAGTCATTTCTGTGCCTGAAATTGGTCAAAATTGAAGATTTTGAGTAAGCAAAACTCTGTAAAAATGGCAATTTTGGTCACTGTGAGGGTTTAAAAAGTGGTTATTCAACATGAGGCCCGATCCAAATGACATTTTGAATCATTTTTGGTAGAGTCCAAAAAATCAATTTTCTGATGAAAAACGATGACCCCGGACCAGTCGAACGTTGAAAAAATGGTCAATATTGATGAAATTTTAACATTTAATCTTTTGACTTTAAATGACGGTTGGATGTCAGTTATTACTTTTTCAACTAAAATAAGTGTGTTTAAAGTCATTTCTGTGCCTGAAATTGGTCAAAATTGAAGATTTTGAGTAAGCAAAACTCTGTAAAAATGGCAGTTTTGGTCACTGTGAGGGTTTAAAAAGTGGTTATTCAACATGAGGCCTGATCCAAATGACATTTTGAATCATTTTTGGTAGAGTCCAAAAAATCAATTTTCTGATGAAAAACGATAACCCCGGACCAGTCGAACGTTGAAAAAATGGTCAATATTGATGAAATTTTAACATTTAATCTTTTGACTTTAAATGACGGTTGGATGTCAGTTATTACTTTTTCAACTAAAATAAGTGTGTTTAAAGTCATTTCTGTGCCTGAAATTGGTCAAAATTGAAGATTTTGAGTAAGCAAAACTCTGTAAAAATGGCAATTTTGGTCACTGTGAGGGTTTAAAAAGTGGTTATTCAACATGAGGCCCGATCCAAATGACATTTTGAATCATTTTTGGTAGAGTCCAAAAAATCCATTTTCTGATGAAAAACGATGACCCCGGACCAGTCGAACGTTGAAAAAATGGTCAATATTGATGAAATTTTAATATTTAATCTTTTGACTTTAAATGACGTTTGGATGTGAGTTATTGCTTTTTCAACTACAATAAGTGTGTTTAAAGTCATTTCTGTGCCTGAAATTGGTCAAAATTGAAGATTTTGAGTAAGCAAAACTCTGTAAAAATGGCAATTTTGGTCACTGTGAGGGTTTAAAAAGTGGTTATTCAGCATGAGGCCCGATCCAAATGACATTTTGAATCATTTTTGGTAGAGTCCAAAAAATTCATTTTCTGATGAAAAACGATGACCCCGGACCAGTCGAACGTTGAAAAAATGGTCAATATTGATGAAATTTTAACATTTAATCTTTTGACTTTAAATGACGGTTGGATGTGAGTTATTACTTTTTCAACTAAAATAAGTGTGTTTAAAGTCATTTCTGTGCCTGAAATTGGTCAAAATTGAAGATTTTGAGTAAGCAAAACTCTGTAAAAATGGCAGTTTTGGTCACTGTGAGGGTTTAAAAAGTGGTTCTTCAACATGAGGCCCGATCCAAATGACATTTTGAATCATTTTTGGTAGAGTCCAAAAAATCAATTTTCTGATGAAAAACGATGACCCCGGACCAGTCGAACGTTGAAAAAATGGTCAATATTGATGAAATTTTAACATTTAATCTTTTGACTTTAAATGACGGTTGGATGTGAGTTATTACTTTTTCAACTAAAATAAGTGTGTTTAAAGTCATTTCTGTGCCTGAAATTGGTCAAAATTGAAGATTTTGAGTAAGCAAAACTCTGTAAAAATGGCAGTTTTGGTCACTGTGAGGGTTTAAAAAGTGGTTCTTCAACATGAGGCCCGATCCAAATGACATTTTGAATCATTTTTGGTAGAGTCCAAAAAATCAATTTTCTGATGAAAAACGATGACCCCGGACCAGTCGAACGTTGAAAAAATGGTCAATAATGATGAAATTTTAACATTTAATCTTTTGACTTTAAATGACGGTTGGATGTGAGTTATTACTTTTTCAACTAAAATAAGTGTGTTTAAAGTCATTTCTGTGCCTGAAATTGGTCAAAATTGAAGATTTTGAGTAAGCAAAACTCTGTAAAAATGGCAGTTTTGGTCACTGTGAGGGTTTAAAAAGTGGTTATTCAACATGAGGCCTGATCCAAATGACATTTTGAATCATTTTTGGTAGAGTCCAAAAAAATCCATTTTCTGATGAAAACGATGACCCCGGACCAGTCGAACGTTGAAAAAATGGTCAATATTGATGAAATTTTAACATTTAATCTTTTGACTTTAAATGACGGTTGGATGTGAGTTATTACTTTTTCAACTAAAATAAGTGTGTTTAAAGTCATTTCTGTGCCTGAAATTGGTCAAAATTGAAGATTTTGAGTAAGCAAAACTCTGTAAAAATGGCAATTTTGGTCACTGTGAGGGTTTTAAAAGTGGTTATTCAACATGAGGCCCGATCCAAATGACATTTTGATTCATTTTTTGGTAGAGTCCAAAAAATCAATTTTCTGATGAAAAACGATGACCCCGGACCAGTCGAACGTTGAAAAAATTGTCAATATTGATGACATTTTAACATTTAATCTTTTGACTTTAAATGACGGTTGGATGTGAGTTATTACTTTTTCAACTAAAATAAGTGTGTTTAAAGTCATTTCTGTGCCTGAAATTGGTCAAAATTGAAGATTTTGAGTAAGCAAAACTCTGTAAAAATGTCAATTTTGGTCACTGTGAGGGTTTAAAAAGTGGTTATTCAACATGAGGCCCGATCCAAATGACATTTTGAATCATTTTTGGTAGAGTCCAAAAAATCAATTTTCTGATGAAAAACGATGACCCCGGACCAGTCGAACGTTGAAAAAATGGTCAATATTGATGAAATTTTAGCATTTAATCTTTTGACTTTAAATGACGGTTGGATGTGAGTTATTACTTTTTCAACTAAAATAAGTGTGTTTAAAGTCATTTCTGTGCCTGAAATTGGTCAAAATTGAAGATTTTGAGTAAGCAAAACTCTGTAAAAATGGCAGTTTTGGTCACTGTGAGGGTTTAAAAAGTGGTTATTCAACATGAGGCCCGATCCAAATGACATTTTGAATCATTTTTGGTAGAGTCCAAAAAATCAATTTTCTGATGAAAAACGATGACCCCGGACCAGTCGAACGTTGAAAAAATGGTCAATATTGATGAAATTTTAACATTTAATCTTTTGACTTTAAATGACGGTTGGATGTCAGTTATTACTTTTTCAACTAAAATAAGTGTGTTTAAAGTCATTTCTGTGCCTGAAATTGGTCAAAATTGAAGATTTTGAGTAATCAAAACTCTGTAAAAATGGCAGTTTTGGTCACTGTGAGGGTTTAAAAAGTGGTTATTCAACATGAGGCCTGATCCAAATGACATTTTGAATCATTTTTGGTAGAGTCCAAAAAATCAATTTTCTGATGAAAAACGATAACCCCGGACCAGTCGAACGTTGAAAAAATGGTCAATATTGATGAAATTTTAACATTTAATCTTTTGACTTTAAATGACGGTTGGATGTCAGTTATTACTTTTTCAACTAAAATAAGTGTGTTTAAAGTCATTTCTGTGCCTGACATTGGTCAAAATTGAAGATTTTGAGTAAGCAAAACTCTGTAAAAATGGCAATTTTGGTCACTGTGAGGGTTTAAAAAGTGGTTATTCAACATGAGGCCCGATCCAAATGACATTTTGAATCATTTTTGGTAGAGTCC
Source organism: Lissotriton vulgaris (assembly GCF_964263255.1). NCBI lineage: Eukaryota > Metazoa > Chordata > Amphibia > Caudata > Salamandridae > Lissotriton > Lissotriton vulgaris. The sequence continues at coordinate 61,323 of NW_028253282.1, read as the reverse complement.
AAAAAATCAATTTTCTGATGAAAAACGATGACCCCGGACCAGTCGAACGTTGAAAAAATGGTCAATATTGATGAAATTTTAACATTTAATCTTTTGACTTTAAATGACGGTTGGATGTGAGTTATTACTTTTTCAACTAAAATAAGTGTGTTTAAAGTCATTTCTGTGCCTGAAATTGGTCAAAATTGAAGATTTTGAGTAAGCAAAACTCTGTAAAAATGGCAATTTTGGTCACTGTGAGGGTTTAAAAAGTGGTTATTCAACATGAGGCCCGATCCAAATGACATTTTGAATCATTTTTGGTAGAGTCCAAAAAATCCATTTTCTGATGAAAAACGATGACCCCGGACCAGTCGAACGTTGAAAAAATGGTCAATATTGATGAAATTTTAATATTTAATCTTTTCACTTTAAATGACGGTTGGATGTGAGTTATTACTTTTTCAACTAAAATAAGTGTGTTTAAAGTCATTTCTGTGCCTGAAATTGGTCAAAATTGAAGATTTTGAGTAAGCAAAACTCTGTAAAAATGGCAGTTTTGGTCACTGTGAGGGTTTAAAAAGTGGTTATTCAACATGAGGCCTGATCCAAATGACATTTTGAATCACTTTTGGTAGAGTCCAAAAAATCCATTTTCTGATGAAAAACGATGACCCCGGACCAGTCGAACGTTGAAAAAATGGTCAATATTGATGAAATTTTAACATTTAATCTTTTGACTTTAAATGACGGTTGGATGTGAGTTATTACTTTTTCAACTAAAATAAGTGTGTTTAAAGTCATTTCTGTGCCTGAAATTGGTCAAAATTGAAGATTTTGAGTAAGCAAAACTCTGTAAAAATGGCAGTTTTGGTCACTGTGAGGGTTTAAAAAGTGGTTATTCAACATGAGGCCTGATCCAAATGACATTTTGAATCATTTTTGGTAGAGTCCAAAAAATCCATTTTCTGATGAAAAACGATGACCCCGGACCAGTCGAACGTTGAAAAAATGGTCAATATTGATGAAATTTTAACATTTAATCTTTTGACTTTAAATGACGGTTGGATGTGAGTTATTACTTTTTCAACTAAAATAAGTGTGTTTAAAGTCATTTCTGTGCCTGAAATTGGTCAAAATTGAAGATTTTGAGTAAGCAAAACTCTGTAAAAATGGCAATTTTGGTCACTGTGAGGGTTTAAAAAGTGGTTATTCAACATGAGGCCCGATCCAAATGACATTTTGAATCATTTTTGGTAGAGTCCAAAAAATCAATTTTCTGATGAAAAACGATGACCCCGGACCAGTCGAACGTTGAAAAAATGGTCAATATTGATGAAATTTTAACATTTAATCTTTTGACTTTAAATGACGGTTGGATGTGAGTTATTACTTTTTCAACTAAAATAAGTGTGTTTAAAGTCATTTCTGTGCCTGAAATTGGTCAAAATTGAAGATTTTGAGTAAGCAAAACTCTGTAAAAATGGCAATTTTGGTCACTGTGAGGGTTTAAAAAGTGGTTATTCAACATGAGGCCCGATCCAAATGACATTTTGAATCATTTTTGGTAGAGTCCAAAAAATCAATTTTCTGATGAAAAACGATGACCCCGGACCAGTCGAACGTTGAAAAAATGGTCAATATTGATGAAATTTTAACATTTAATCTTTTGACTTTAAATGACGGTTGGATGTCAGTTATTACTTTTTCAACTAAAATAAGTGTGTTTAAAGTCATTTCTGTGCCTGAAATTGGTCAAAATTGAAGATTTTGAGTAAGCAAAACTCTGTAAAAATGGCAATTTTGGTCACTGTGAGGGTTTAAAAAGTGGTTATTCAACATGAGGCCCGATCCAAATGACATTTTGAATCATTTTTGGTAGAGTCCAAAAAATCAATTTTCTGATGAAAAACGATGACCCCGGACCAGTCGAACGTTGAAAAAATGGTCAATATTGATGAAATTTTAACATTTAATCTTTTGACTTTAAATGACGGTTGGATGTGAGTTATTACTTTTTCAACTAAAATAAGTGTCTTTAAAGTCATTTCTGTGCCTGAAATTGGTCAAAATTGAAGATTTTGAGTAAGCAAAACTCTGTAAAAATGGCAATTTTGGTCACTGTGAGGGTTTAAAAAGTGGTTATTCAACATGAGGCCCGATCCAAATGACATTTTGAATCATTTTTGGTAGAGTCCAAAAAATCAATTTTCTGATGAAAAACGATGACCCCGGACCAGTCGAACGTTGAAAAAATGGTCAATATTGATGAAATTTTAACATTTAATCTTTTGACTTTAAATGACGGTTGGATGTGAGTTATTACTTTTTCAACTAAAATAAGTGTGTTTAAAGTCATTTCTGTGCCTGAAATTGGTCAAAATTGAAGATTTTGAGTAAGCAAAACTCTGTAAAAATGGCAATTTTGGTCACTGTGAGGGTTTAAAAAGTGGTTATTCAACATGAGGCCCGATCCAAATGACATTTTGAATCATTTTTGGTAGAGTCCAAAAAATCAATTTTCTGATGAAAAACGATGACCCCGGACCAGTCGAACGTTGAAAAAATGGTCAATATTGATGAAATTTTAACATTTAATCTTTTGACTTTAAATGACGGTTGGATGTCAGTTATTACTTTTTCAACTAAAATAAGTGTGTTTAAAGTCATTTCTGTGCCTGAAATTGGTCAAAATTGAAGATTTTGAGTAAGCAAAACTCTGTAAAAATGGCAATTTTGGTCACTGTGAGGGTTTAAAAAGTGGTTATTCAACATGAGGCCCGATCCAAATGACATTTTGAATCATTTTTGGTAGAGTCCAAAAAATCAATTTTCTGATGAAAAACGATGACCCCGGACCAGTCGAACGTTGAAAAAATGGTCAATATTGATGAAATTTTAACATTTAATCTTTTGACTTTAAATGACGGTTGGATGTGAGTTATTACTTTTTCAACTAAAATAAGTGTGTTTAAAGTCATTTCTGTGCCTGAAATTGGTCAAAATTGAAGATTTTGAGTAAGCAAAACTCTGTAAAAATGGCAGTTTTGGTCACTGTGAGGGTTTAAAAAGTGGTTATTCAACATGAGGCCTGATCCAAATGACATTTTGAATCATTTTTGGTAGAGTCCAAAAAAATCCATTTTCTGATGAAAAACGATGACCCCGGACCAGTCGAACGTTGAAAAAATGGTCAATATTGATGAAATTTTAACATTTAATCTTTTGACTTTAAATGACGGTTGGATGTGAGTTATTACTTTTTCAACTAAAATAAGTGTGTTTAAAGTCATTTCTGTGCCTGAAATTGGTCAAAATTGAAGATTTTGAGTAAGCAAAACTCTGTAAAAATGGCAATTTTGGTCACTGTGAGGGTTTAAAAAGTGGTTATTCAACATGAGGCCCGATCCAAATGACATTTTGATTCATTTTTGGTAGAGTCCAAAAAATCAATTTTCTGATGAAAAACGATGACCCCGGACCAGTCGAACGTTGAAAAAATTGTCAATATTGATGACATTTTAACATTTAATCTTTTGACTTTAAATGACGGTTGGATGTGAGTTATTACTTTTTCAACTAAAATAAGTGTGTTTAAAGTCATTTCTGTGCCTGAAATTGGCCAAAATTGAAGATTTTGAGTAAGCAAAACTCTGTAAAAATGGCAATTTTGGTCACTGTGAGGGTTTAAAAAGTGGTTATTCAACATGAGGCCCGATCCAAATGACATTTTGAATCATTTTTGGTAGAGTCCAAAAAATCAATTTTCTGATGAAAAACGATGACCCCGGACCAGTCGAACGTTGAAAAAATGGTCAATATTGATGAAATTTTAGCATTTAATCTTTTGACTTTAAATGACGGTTGGATGTGAGTTATTACTTTTTCAACTAAAATAAGTGTGTTTAAAGTCATTTCTGTGCCTGAAATTGGTCAAAATTGAAGATTTTGAGTAAGCAAAACTCTGTAAAAATGGCAGTTTTGGTCACTGTGAGGGTTTAAAAAGTGGTTATTCAACATGAGGCCCGATCCAAATGACATTTTGAATCATTTTTGGTAGAGTCCAAAAAATCAATTTTCTGATGAAAAACGATGACCCCGGACCAGTCGAACGTTGAAAAAATGGTCAATATTAATGAAATTTTAACATTTAATCTTTTGACTTTAAATGACGGTTGGATGTCAGTTATTACTTTTTCAACTAAAATAAGTGTGTTTAAAGTCATTTCTGTGCCTGAAATTGGTCAAAATTGAAGATTTTGAGTAATCAAAACTCTGTAAAAATGGCAGTTTTGGTCACTGTGAGGGTTTAAAAAGTGGTTATTCAACATGAGGCCTGATCCAAATGACATTTTGAATCATTTTTGGTAGAGTCCAAAAAATCAATTTTCTGATGAAAAACGATAACCCCGGACCAGTCGAACGTTGAAAAAATGGTAAATATTGATGAAATTTTAACATTTAATCTTTTGACTTTAAATGACGGTTGGATGTCAGTTATTACTTTTTCAACTAAAATAAGTGTGTTTAAAGTCATTTCTGTGCCTGACATTGGTCAAAATTGAAGATTTTGAGTAAGCAAAACTCTGTAAAAATGGCAATTTTGGTCACTGTGAGGGTTTAAAAAGTGGTTATTCAACATGAGGCCCGATCCAAATGACATTTTGAATCATTTTTGGTAGAGTCCAAAAAATTATTTTTCTGATGAAAAACGATGACCCCGGACCAGTCGAACGTTGAAAAAATGGTCAATATTGATGAAATTTTAACATTTAATCTTTTGACTTTAAATGACGGTTGGATGTGAGTTATTACTTTTTCAACTAAAATAAGTGTGTTTAAAGTCATTTCTGTGCCTGAAATTGGTCAAAATTGAAGATTTTGAGTAAGCAAAACTCTGTAAAAATGGCAATTTTGGTCACTGTGAGGGTTTAAAAAGTGGTTATTCAACATGAGGCCCGATCCAAATGACATTTTGAATCATTTTTGGTAGAGTCCAAAAAATCCATTTTCTGATGAAAAACGATGACCCCGGACCAGTCGAACGTTGAAAAAATGGTCAATATTGATGAAATTTTAATATTTAATCTTTTCACTTTAAATGACGGTTGGATGTGAGTTATTACGTTTTCAACTAAAATAAGTGTGTTTAAAGTCATTTCTGTGCCTGAAATTGGTCAAAATTGAAGATTTTGAGTAAGCAAAACTCTGTAAAAATGGCAGTTTTGGTCACTGTGAGGGTTTAAAAAGTGGTTATTCAACATGAGGCCTGATCCAAATGACATTTTGAATCACTTTTGGTAGAGTCCAAAAAATCCATTTTCTGATGAAAAACGATGACCCCGGACCAGTCGAACGTTGAAAAAATGGTCAATATTGATGAAATTTTAACATTTAATCTTTTGACTTTAAATGACGGTTGGATGTGAGTTATTACTTTTTCAACTAAAATAAGTGTGTTTAAAGTCATTTCTGTGCCTGAAATTGGTCAAAATTGAAGATTTTGAGTAAGCAAAACTCTGTAAAAATGGCAGTTTTGGTCACTGTGAGGGTTTAAAAAGTGGTTATTCAACATGAGGCCTGATCCAAATGACATTTTGAATCATTTTTGGTAGAGTCCAAAAAATCCATTTTCTGATGAAAAACGATGACCCCGGACCAGTCGAACGTTGAAAAAATGGTCAATATTGATGAAATTTTAACATTTAATCTTTTGACTTCAAATGACGGTTGGATGTGAGTTATTACTTTTTCAACTAAAATAAGTGTGTTTAAAGTCATTTCTGTGCCTGAAATTGGTCAAAATTGAAGATTTTGAGTAAGCAAAACTCTGTAAAAATGGCAATTTTGGTCACTGTGAGGGTTTAAAAAGTGGTTATTCAACATGAGGCCCGATCCAAATGACATTTTGAATCATTTTTGGTAGAGTCCAAAAAATCAATTTTCTGATGAAAAACGATGACCCCGGACCAGTCGAACGTTGAAAAAATGGTCAATATTGATGAAATTTTAACATTTAATCTTTTGACTTTAAATGACGGTTGGATGTGAGTTATTACTTTTTCAACTAAAATAAGTGTGTTTAAAGTCATTTCTGTGCCTGAAATTGGTCAAAATTGAAGATTTTGAGTAAGCAAAACTCTGTAAAAATGGCAATTTTGGTCACTGTGAGGGTTTAAAAAGTGGTTATTCAACATGAGGCCCGATCCAAATGACATTTTGAATCATTTTTGGTAGAGTCCAAAAAATCAATTTTCTGATGAAAAACGATGACCCCGGACCAGTCGAACGTTGAAAAAATGGTCAATATTGATGAAATTTTAACATTTAATCTTTTGACTTTAAATGACGGTTGGATGTCAGTTATTACTTTTTCAACTAAAATAAGTGTGTTTAAAGTCATTTCTGTGCCTGAAATTGGTCAAAATTGAAGATTTTGAGTAAGCAAAACTGTAAAAATGGCAATTTTGGTCACTGTGAGGGTTTAAAAAGTGGTTATTCAACATGAGGCCCGATCCAAATGACATTTTGAATCATTTTTGGTAGAGTCCAAAAAATCTATTTTCTGATGAAAAACGATGACCCCGGACCAGTCGAACGTTGAAAAAATGGTCAATATTGATGAAATTTTAACATTTAATCTTTTGACTTTAAATGACGGTTGGATGTGAGTTATTACTTTTTCAACTAAAATAAGTGTGTTTAAAGTCATTTCTGTGCCTGAAATTGGTCAAAATTGAAGATTTTGAGTAAGCAAAACTCTGTAAAAATGGCAATTTTGGTCACTGTGAGGGTTTAAAAAGTGGTTATTCAACATGAGGCCCGATCCAAATGACATTTTGAATCATTTTTGGTAGAGTCCAAAAAATCAATTTTCTGATGAAAAACGATGACCCCGGACCAGTCGAACGTTGAAAAAATGGTCAATATTGATGAAATTTTAACATTTAATCTTTTGACTTTAAATGACGGTTGGATGTGAGTTATTACTTTTTCAACTAAAATAAGTGTCTTTAAAGTCATTTCTGTGCCTGAAATTGGTCAAAATTGAAGATTTTGAGTAAGCAAAACTCTGTAAAAATGGCAATTTTGGTCACTGTGAGGGTTTAAAAAGTGGTTATTCAACATGAGGCCCGATCCAAATGACATTTTGAATCATTTTTGGTAGAGTCCAAAAAATCAATTTTCTGATGAAAAACGATGACCCCGGACCAGTCGAACGTTGAAAAAATGGTCAATATTGATGAAATTTTAACATTTAATCTTTTGACTTTAAATGACGGTTGGATGTGAGTTATTACTTTTTCAACTAAAATAAGTGTGTTTAAAGTCATTTCTGTGCCTGAAATTGGTCAAAATTGAAGATTTTGAGTAAGCAAAACTCTGTAAAAATGGCAATTTTGGTCACTGTGAGGGTTTAAAAAGTGGTTATTCAACATGAGGCCCGATCCAAATGACATTTTGAATCATTTTTGGTAGAGTCCAAAAAATCAATTTTCTGATGAAAAACGATGACCCCGGACCAGTCGAACGTTGAAAAAATGGTCAATATTGATGAAATTTTAACATTTAATCTTTTGACTTTAAATGACGGTTGGATGTCAGTTATTACTTTTTCAACTAAAATAAGTGTGTTTAAAGTCATTTCTGTGCCTGAAATTGGTCAAAATTGAAGATTTTGAGTAAGCAAAACTCTGTAAAAATGGCAATTTTGGTCACTGTGAGGGTTTAAAAAGTGGTTATTCAACATGAGGCCCGATCCAAATGACATTTTGAATCATTTTTGGTAGAGTCCAAAAAATCAATTTTCTGATGAAAAACGATGACCCCGGACCAGTCGAACGTTGAAAAAATGGTCAATATTGATGAAATTTTCACATTTAATCTTTTGACTTTAAATGACGGTTGGATGTGAGTTATTACTTTTTCAACTAAAATAAGTGTGTTTAAAGTCATTTCTGTGCCTGAAATTGGTCAAAATTGAAGATTTTGAGTAAGCAAAACTCTGTAAAAATGGCAATTTTGGTCACTGTGAGGGTTTAAAAAGTGGTTATTCAACATGAGGCCCGATCCAAATGACATTTTGAATCATTTTTGGTAGAGTCCAAAAAATCAATTTTCTGATGAAAAACGATGACCCCGGACCAGTTGAACGTTGAAAAAATGGTCAATATTGATGAAATTTTAGTATTTAATCTTTTCACTTTAAATGACGGTTGGATGTGAGTTATTACTTTTTCAACTAAAATAAGTGTGTTTAAAGTCATTTCTGTGCCTGAAATTGGTCAAAATTGAAGATTTTGAGTAAGCAAAACTCTGTAAAAATGGCAATTTTGGTCACTGTGAGGGTTTAAAAAGTGGTTATTCAACATGAGGCCCGATCCAAATGACATTTTGAATCATTTTTGGTAGAGTCCAAAAAATCAATTTTCTGATGAAAAACGATGACCCCGGACCAGTCGAACGTTTCAAAAAATGGTCAATATTGATGACATTTTAACATTTAATCTTTTGACTTTAAATGACGGTTGATGTGAGTTATTACTTTTTCAACTAAAATAAGTGTGTTTAAAGTCATTTCTGTGCCTGAAATTGGTCAAAATTGAAGATTTTGAGTAAGCAAAACTCTGTAAAAATGGCAATTTTGGTCACTTTGAGGGTTTAAAAAGTGGTTATTCAACATGAGGCCCGATCCAAATGACATTTTGAATCATTTTTGGTAGAGTCCAAAAAATCCATTTTCTGATGAAAAACGATGACCCCGGACCAGTCGAACGTTGAAAAAATTGTCAATATTGATGAAATTTTAACATTTAATCTTTTGACTTTAAATGACGGTTGGATGTGAGTTATTACTTTTTCAACTAAAATAAGTGTGTTTAAAGTCATTTCTGTGCCTGAAATTGGTCAAAATTGAAGATTTTGAGTAAGCAAAACTCTGTAAAAATGGCAATTTTGGTCACTGTGAGGGTTTAAAAAGTGGTTATTCAACATGAGGCCCGATCCAAATGACATTTTGAATCATTTTTGGTAGAGTCCAAAAAATCAATTTTCTGATGAAAAACGATGACCCCGGACCAGTCGAACGTTGAAAAAATGGTCAATATTGATGAAATTTTAACATTTAATCTTTTGACTTTAAATGACGGTTGGATGTGAGTTATTACTTTTTCAACTAAAATAAGTGTGTTTAAAGTCATTTCTGTGCCTGAAATTGGTCAAAATTGAAGATTTTGAGTAAGCAAAACTCTGTAAAAATGGCAATTTTGGTCACTGTGAGGGTTTAAAAAGTGGTTATTCAACATGAGGCCCGATCCAAATGACATTTTGAATCATTTTTGGTAGAGTCCAAAAAATCAATTTTCTGATGAAAAACGATGACCCCGGACCAGTCGAACGTTGAAAAAATGGTCAATATTGATGAAATTTTAACATTTAATCTTTTGACTTTAAATGACGGTTGGATGTGAGTTATTACTTTTTCAACTAAAATAAGTGTGTTTAAAGTCATTTCTGTGCCTGAAATTGGTCAAAATTGAAGATTTTGAGTAAGCAAAACTCTGTAAAAATGGCAATTTTGGTCACTGTGAGGGTTTAAAAAGTGGTTATTCAACATGAGGCCCGATCCAAATGACATTTTGAATCATTTTTGGTAGAGTCCAAAAAATCAATTTTCTGATGAAAAACGATGACCCCGGACCAGTCGAACGTTGAAAAATGGTCAATATTGATGAAATTTTAACATTTAATCTTTTGACTTTAAATGATGGTTGGATGTGAGTTATTACTTTTTCAACTAAAATAAGTGTGTTTAAAGTCATTTCTGTGCCTGAAATTGGTCAAAATTGAAGATTTTGAGTAAGCAAAACTCTGTAAAAATGGCAGTTTTGGTCACTGTGAGGGTTTAAAAAGTGGTTATTCAACATGAGGCCCGATCCAAATGACATTTTGAATCATTTTTGGTAGAGTCCAAAAAATCAATTTTCTGATGAAAAACGATGACCCCGGACCAGTCGAACGTTGAAAAAATGGTCAATATTGATGAAATTTTAACATTTAATCTTTTGACTTTAAATGACGGTTGGATGTCAGTTATTACTTTTTCAACTAAAATAAGTGTGTTTAAAGTCATTTCTGTGCCTGAAATTGGTCAAAATTGAAGATTTTGAGTAAGCAAAACTCAGTAAAAATGGAAGTTTTGGTCACTGTGAGGGTTTAAAAAGTGGTTATTCAACATGAGGCCCGATCCAAATGACATTTTGAATCATTTTTGGTAGAGTCCAAAAAATCAATTTTCTGATGAAAAACGATAACCCCGGACCAGTCGAACGTTGAAAAAATGGTCAATATTGATGAAATTTTAACATTTAATCTTTTGACTTTAAATGACGGTTGGATGTCAGTTATTACTTTTTCAACTAAAATAAGTGTGTTTAAAGTCATTTCTGTGCCTGAAATTGGTCAAAATTGAAGATTTTGAGTAAGCAAAACTCTGTAAAAATGGCAATTTTGGTCACTGTGAGGGTTTAAAAAGTGGTTATTCAACATGAGGCCCGATCCAAATGACATTTTGAATCTTTTTTGGTAGAGTCCAAAAAATCAATTTTCTGATGAAAAACGATGACCCCGGACCAGTCGAACGTTGAAAAAATGGTCAATATTGATGAAATTTTAACATTTAATCTTTTGACTTTAAATGACGGTTGGATGTGAGTTATTACTTTTTCAACTAAAATAAGTGTGTTTAAAGTCATTTCTGTGCCTGAAATTGGTCAAAATTGAAGATTTTGAGTAAGCAAAACTCTGTAAAAATGGCAATTTTGGTCACTGTGAGGGTTTAAAAAGTGGTTATTCAACATGAGGCCCGATCCAAATGACATTTTGAATCATTTTTGGTAGAGTCCAAAAAATCCATTTTCTGATGAAAAACGATGACCCCGGACCAGTCGAACGTTGAAAAAATGGTCAATATTGATGAAATTTTAATATTTAATCTTTTCACTTTAAATGACGGTTGGATGTGAGTTATTACTTTTTCAACTAAAATAAGTGTGTTTAAAGTCATTTCTGTGCCTGAAATTGGTCAAAATTGAAGATTTTGAGTAAGCAAAACTCTGTAAAAATGGCAGTTTTGGTCACTGTGAGGGTTTAAAAAGTGGTTATTCAACATGAGGCCTGATCCAAATGACATTTTGAATCATTTTTGGTAGAGTCCAAAAAATCCATTTTCTGATGAAAAAACGATGACCCCGGACCAGTCGAACGTTGAAAAAAATTGGTCAATATTGATGAAATTTTAACATTTAATCTTTTGACTTTAAATGACGGTTGGATGTGAGTTATTACTTTTTCAACTAAAATAAGTGTGTTTAAAGTCATTTCTGTGCCTGAAATTGGTCAAAATTGAAGATTTTGAGTAAGCAAAACTCTGTAAAAATGGCAGTTTTGGTCACTGTGAGGGTTTAAAAAGTGGTTATTCAACATGAGGCCTGATCCAAATGACATTTTGAATCACTTTTGGTAGAGTCCAAAAAATCCATTTTCTGATGAAAAACGATGACCCCGGACCAGTCGAACGTTGAAAAAATGGTCAATATTGATGAAATTTTAACATTTAATCTTTTGACTTTAAATGACGGTTGGATGTGAGTTATTACTTTTTCAACTAAAATAAGTGTGTTTAAAGTCATTTCTGTGCCTGAAATTGGTCAAAATTGAAGATTATGAGTAAGCAAAACTCTGTAAAAATGGCAATTTTGGTCACTGTGAGGGTTGAAAAAGTGGTTATTCAACATGAGGCCCGATCCAAATGACATTTTGATTCATTTTGGTAGAGTCCAAAAAAATCAATTTTCTGATGAAAAACGATGACCCCTGACCAGTCGAACGTTGAAAAAATGGTCAATATTGATGAAATTTTAACATTTAATCTTTTGACTTTAAATGACGGTTGGATGTGAGGTATTACTTTTTCAACTAAAATAAGTGTGTTTAAAGTCATTTCTGTGCCTGAAATTGGTCAAAATTGAAGATTTTGAGTAAGCAAAACTCTGTAAAAATGGCAGTTTTTGTCACTGTGAGGGTTTAAAAAGTGGTTATTCAACATGAGGCCTGATCCAAATGACATTTTGAATCATTTTTGGTAGAGTCCAAAAAATCCATTTTCTGATGAAAAACGATGACCCCGGACCAGTCGAACGTTGAAAAAATGGTCAATATTGATGAAATTTTAACATTTAATCTTTTGACTTTAAATGACGGTTGGATGTGAGTTATTACTTTTTCAACTAAAATAAGTGTGTTTAAAGTCATTTCTGTGCCTGAAATTGGTCAAAATTGAAGATTTTGAGTAAGCAAAACTCTGTAAAAATGGCAATTTTGGTCACTGTGAGGGTTTAAAAAGTGGTTATTCAACATGAGGCCCGATCCAAATGACATTTTGAATCATTTTTGGTAGAGTCCAAAAAATCAATTTTCTGATGAAAAACGATGACCCCGGACCAGTCGAACGTTGAAAAAATGGTCAATATTGATGAAATTTTAACATTTAATCTTTTGACTTTAAATGACGGTTGGATGTGAGTTATTACTTTTTCAACTAAAATAAGTGTGTTTAAAGTCATTTCTGTGCCTGAAATTGGTCAAAATTGAAGATTTTGAGTAAGCAAAACTCTGTAAAAATGGCAATTTTGGTCACTGTGAGGGTTTAAAAAGTGGTTATTCAACATGAGGCCCGATCCAAATGACATTTTGAATCATTTTTGGTAGAGTCCAAAAAATCAATTTTCTGATGAAAAACGATGACCCCGGACCAGTCGAACGTTGAAAAAATGGTCAATATTGATGAAATTTTAACATTTAATCTTTTGACTTTAAATGACGGTTGGATGTGAGTTATTACTTTTTCAACTAAAATAAGTGTGTTTAAAGTCATTTCTGTGCCTGAAATTGGTCAAAATTGAAGATTTTGAGTAAGCAAAACTCTGTAAAAATGGCAATTTTGGTCACTGTGAGGGTTTAAAAAGTGGTTATTCAACATGAGGCCCGATCCAAATGACATTTTGAATCATTTTTGGTAGAGTCCAAAAAATCAATTTTCTGATGAAAAACGATGACCCCGGACCAGTCGAATGTTGAAAAAATGGTCAATATTGATGAAATTTTAACATTTAATCTTTTGACTTTAAATGACGGTTGGATGTGAGTTATTACTTTTTCAACTAAAATAAGTGTGTTTAAAGTCATTTCTGTGCCTGAAATTGGTCAAAATTGAAGATTTTGAGTAAGCAAAACTCTGTAAAAATGGCAGTTTTGGTCACTGTGAGGGTTTAAAAAGTGGTTATTCAACATGAGGCCTGATCCAAATGACATTTTGAATCATTTTTGGTAGAGTCCAAAAAATCAATTTTCTGATGAAAAACGATAACCCCGGACCAGTCGAACGTTGAAAAAATGGTCAATATTGATGAAATTTTAACATTTAATCTTTTGACTTTAAATGACGGTTGGATGTCAGTTATTACTTTTTCAACTAAAATAAGTGTGTTTAAAGTCATTTCTGTGCCTGAAATTGGTCAAAATGGAAGATTTTGAGTAAGCAAAACTCTGTAAAAATGGCAATTTTGGTCACTGTGAGGGTTTAAAAAGTGGTTATTCAACATGAGGCCCGATCCAAATGACATTTTGAATCATTTTTGGTAGAGTCCAAAAAATCAATTTTCTGATGAAAAACGATGACCCCGGACCAGTCGAACGTTGAAAAAATGGTCAATATTGATGAAATTTTAGCATTTAATCTTTTGACTTTAAATGACGGTTGGATGTGAGTTATTACTTTTTCAACTAAAATAAGTGTGTTTAAAGTCATTTCTGTGCCTGAAATTGGTCAAAATTGAAGATTTTGAGTAAGCAAAACTCTGTAAAAATGGCAGTTTTGGTCACTGTGAGGGTTTAAAAAGTGGTTATTCAACATGAGGCCCGATCCAAATGACATTTTGAATCATTTTTGGTAGAGTCCAAAAAATCAATTTTCTGATGAAAAACGATGACCCCGGACCAGTCGAACGTTGAAAAAATGGTCAATATTGATGAAATTTTAACATTTAATCTTTTGACTTTAAATGACGGTTGGATGTCAGTTATTACTTTTTCAACTAAAATAAGTGTGTTTAAAGTCATTTCTGTGCCTGAAATTGGTCAAAATTGAAGATTTTGAGTAAGCAAAACTCTGTAAAAATGGCAGTTTTGGTCACTGTGAGGGTTTAAAAAGTGGTTATTCAACATGAGGCCTGATCCAAATGACATTTTGAATCATTTTTGGTAGAGTCCAAAAAATCAATTTTCTGATGAAAAACGATAACCCCGGACCAGTCGAACGTTGAAAAAATGGTCAATATTGATGAAATTTTAACATTTAATCTTTTGACTTTAAATGACGGTTGGATGTCAGTTATTACTTTTTCAACTAAAATAAGTGTGTTTAAAGTCATTTCTGTGCCTGAAATTGGTCAAAATTGAAGATTTTGAGTAAGCAAAACTCTGTAAAAATGGCAATTTTGGTCACTGTGAGGGTTTAAAAAGTGGTTATTCAACATGAGGCCCGATCCAAATGACATTTTGAATCATTTTTGGTAGAGTCCAAAAAATCAATTTTCTGATGAAAAACGATGACCCCGGACCAGTCGAACGTTGAAAAAATGGTCAATATTGATGAAATTTTAACATTTAATCTTTTGACTTTAAATGACGGTTGGATGTGAGTTATTACTTTTTCAACTAAAATAAGTGTGTTTAAAGTCATTTCTGTGCCTGAAATTGGTCAAAATTGAAGATTTTGAGTAAGCAAAACTCTGTAAAAATGGCAATTTTGGTCACTGTGAGGGTTTAAAAAGTGGTTATTCAACATGAGGCCCGATCCAAATGACATTTTGAATCATTTTTGGTAGAGTCCAAAAAATCAATTTTCTGATGAAAAACGATGACCCCGGACCAGTCGAACGTTGAAAAAATGGTCAATATTGATGAAATTTTAACATTTAATCTTTTGACTTTAAATGACGGTTGGATGTGAGTTATTACTTTTTCAACTAAAATAAGTGTGTTTAAAGTCATTTCTGTGCCTGAAATTGGTCAAAATTGAAGATTTTGAGTAAGCAAAACTCTGTAAAAATGGCAATTTTGGTCACTGTGAGGGTTTAAAAAGTGGTTATTCAACATGAGGCCCGATCCAAATGACATTTTGAATCATTTTTGGTAGAGTCCAAAAAATCAATTTTCTGATGAAAAACGATGACCCCGGACCAGTCGAACGTTGAAAAAATGGTCAATATTGATGAAATTTTAACATTTAATCTTTTGACTTTAAATGACGGTTGGATGTCAGTTATTACTTTTTCAACTAAAATAAGTGTGTTTAAAGTCATTTCTGTGCCTGAAATTGGTCAAAATTGAAGATTTTGAGTAAGCAAAACTCTGTAAAAATGGCAGTTTTGGTCACTGTGAGGGTTTAAAAAGTGGTTATTCAACATGAGGCCTGATCCAAATGACATTTTGAATCATTTTTGGTAGAGTCCAAAAAATCAATTTTCTGATGAAAAACGATAACCCCGGACCAGTCGAACGTTGAAAAAATGGTCAATATTGATGAAATTTTAACATTTAATCTTTTGACTTTAAATGACGGTTGGATGTCAGTTATTACTTTTTCAACTAAAATAAGTGTGTTTAAAGTCATTTCTGTGCCTGAAATTGGTCAAAATGGAAGATTTTGAGTAAGCAAAACTCTGTAAAAATGGCAATTTTGGTCACTGTGAGGGTTTAAAAAGTGGTTATTCAACATGAGGCCCGATCCAAATGACATTTTGAATCATTTTTGGTAGAGTCCAAAAAATCAATTTTCTGATGAAAAACGATGACCCCAGACCAGTCTAACGTTGAAAAAATGGTCAATATTGATGAAATTTTAACATTTAATCTTTTGACTTTAAATGACGGTTGGATGTGAGTTATTACTTTTTCAACTAAAATAAGTGTGTTTAAAGTCATTTCTGTGCCTGAAATTGGTCAAAATTGAAGATTTTGAGTAAGCAAAACTCTGTAAAAATGGCAATTTTGGTCACTGTGAGGGTTTAAAAAGTGGTTATTCAACATGAGGCCCGATCCAAATGACATTTTGAATCATTTTTGGTAGAGTCCAAAAAATCCATTTTCTGATGAAAAACGATGACCCCGGACCAGTCGAACGTTGAAAAAATGGTGAATATTGATGAAATTTTAATATTTAATCTTTTGACTTTAAATGACGTTTGGATGTGAGTTATTGCTTTTTCAACTACAATAAGTGTGTTTAAAGTCATTTCTGTGCCTGAAATTGGTCAAAATTAAAGATTTTGAGTAAGCAAAACTCTGTAAAAATGGCAATTTTGGTCACTGTGAGGGTTTAAAAAGTGGTTATTCAACATGAGGCCCGATCCAAATGACATTTTGAATCATTTTTGGTAGAGTCCAAAAAATTCATTTTCTGATGAAAAACGATGACCCCGGACCAGTCGAACGTTGAAAAAATGGTCAATATTGATGACATTTTAACATTTAATCTTTTGACTTTAAATGACGGTTGGATGTGAGTTATTACTTTTTCAACTAAAATAAGTGTGTTTAAAGTCATTTCTGTGCCTGAAATTGGTCAAAATTGAAGATTTTGAGTAAGCAAAACTCTGTAAAAATGGCAATTTTGGTCACCGTGAGGGTTTAAAAAGTGGTTATTCAACATGAGGTCCGATCCAAATGACATTTTGAATCATTTTTGGTAGAGTCCAAAAAATCCATTTTCTGATGAAAAACAATGACCCCGGACCAGTCGAACGTTGAAAAAATGGTCAATATTGATGAAATTTTAACATTTAATCTTTTGACTTTAAATGACGGTTGGATGTGAGTTATTACTTTTTCAACTAAAATAAGTGTGTTTAAAGTCATTTCTGTGCCTGAAATTGGTCAAAATTGAAGATTTTGAGTAAGCAAAACTCTGTAAAAATGGCAATTTTGGTCACTGTGAGGGTTTAAAAAGTGGTTATTCAACATGAGGCCCGATCCAAATGACATTTTGAATCATTTTTGGTAGAGTCCAAAAAATCAATTTTCTGATGAAAAACGATGACCCCGGACCAGTCGAACGTTGAAAAAATTGTCAATATTGATGAAATTTTAACATTTAATCTTTTGACTTTAAATGACGGTTGGATGTGAGTTATTACTTTTTCAACTAAAATAAGTGTGTTTAAAGTCATTTCTGTGCCTGAAATTGGTCAAAATTGAAGATTTTGAGTAAGCAAAACTCTGTAAAAATGGCAGTTTTGGTCACTGTGAGGGTTTAAAAAGTGGTGATTCAACATGAGGCCCGATCCAAATGACATTTTGAATCATTTTTGGTACAGTCCAAAAAATCAATTTTCTGATGAAAAACGATGACCCCGGACCAGTCGAACGTTGAAAAAATGGTCAATATTGATGAAATTTTAACATTTAATCTTTTGACTTTAAATGACGGTTGGATGTGAGTTATTACTTTTTCAACTAAAATAAGTGTGTTTAAAGTCATTTCTGTGCCTGAAATTGGTCAAAATTGAAGATTTTGAGTAAGCAAAACTCTGTAAAAATGGCAGTTTTGGTCACTGTGAGGGTTTAAAAAGTGGTTATTCAACATGAGGCCTGATCCAAATGACATTTTGAATCATTTTTGGTAGAGTCCAAAAAATCAATTTTCTGATGAAAAACGATAACCCCGGACCAGTCGAACGTTGAAAAAATGGTCAATATTGATGAAATTTTAACATTTAATCTTTTGACTTTAAATGACGGTTGGATGTCAGTTATTACTTTTTCAACTAAAATAAGTGTGTTTAAAGTCATTTCTGTGCCTGAAATCGGTCAAAATTGAAGATTTTGAGTAAGCAAAACTCTGTAAAAATGGCAATTTTGGTCCTTGTGAGGGTTTAAAAAGTGGTTATTCAACATGAGGCCCGATCCAAATGACATTTTGAATCATTTTTGGTAGAGTCCAAAAAATCCATTTTCTGATGAAAAACGATGACCCCGGACCAGTCGAACGTTGAAAAAATTTTCAATATTGATGAAATTTTAACATTTAATCTTTTGACTTTAAATGACGGTTGGATGTGAGTTATTACTTTTTCAACTAAAATAAGTGTGTTTAAAGTCATTTCTGTGCCTGAAATTGGTCAAAATTATAGATTTTGAGTAAGCAAAACTCTGTAAAAATGGCAATTTTGGTCACTGTGAGGGTTTAAAAAGTGGTTATTCAACATGAGGCCCGATCCAAATGACATTTTGAATCATTTTTGGTAGAGTCCAAAAAATCAATTTTCTGATGAAAAACGATGACCCCGGACCAGTCGAACGTTGAAAAAATGGTCAATATTGATGAAATTTTAACATTTAATCTTTTGACTTTAAATGACGGTTGGATGTGAGTTATTACTTTTTCAACTAAAATAAGTGTGTTTAAAGTCATTTCTGTGCCTGAAATTGGTCAAAATTGAAGATTTTGAGTAAGCAAAACTCTGTAAAAATGGCAATTTTGGTCACTGTGAGGGTTTAAAAAGTGGTTATTCAACATGAGGCCCGATCCAAATGACATTTTGAATCATTTTTGGTAGAGTCCAAAAAATCAATTTTCTGATGAAAAACGATGACCCCGGACCAGTCGAACGTTGAAAAAATGGTCAATATTGATGAAATTTTAACATTTAATCTTTTGACTTTAAATGACGGTTGGATGTGAGTTATTACTTTTTCAACTAAAATAAGTGTGTTTAAAGTCATTTCTGTGCCTGAAATTGGTCAAAATTGAAGATTTTGAGTAAGCAAAACTCTGTAAAAATGGCAATTTTGGTCACTGTGAGGGTTTAAAAAGTGGTTAGTCAACATGAGGCCCGATCCAAATGACATTTTGAATCATTTTTGGTAGAGTCCAAAAAATCAATTTTCTGATGAAAAACGATGACCCCGGACCAGTCGAACGTTGAAAAAATGGTCAATATTGATGAAATTTTAACATTTAATCTTTTGACTTTAAATGACGGTTGGATGTCAGTTATTACTTTTTCAACTAAAATAAGTGTGTTTAAAGTCATTTCTGTGCCTGAAATTGGTCAAAATTGAAGATTTTGAGTAAGCAAAACTCTGTAAAAATGGCAATTTTGGTCACTGTGAGGGTTTAAAAAGTGGTTATTCAACATGAGGCCCGATCCAAATGACATTTTGAATCATTTTTGGTAGAGTCCAAAAAATCAATTTTCTGATGAAAAACGATGACCCCGGACCAGTCGAACGTTGAAAAAATGGTCAATATTGATGAAATTTTAATATTTAATCTTTTCACTTTAAATGACGGTTGGATGTGAGTTATTACTTTTTCAACTAAAATAAGTGTGTTTAAAGTCATTTCTGTGCCTGAAATTGGTCAAAATTGAAGATTTTGAGTAAGCAAAACTCTGTAAAAATGGCAATTTTGGTCACTGTGAGGGTTTAAAAAGTGGTTATTCAACATGAGGCCCGATCCAAATGACATTTTGAATCATTTTTGGTAGAGTCCAAAAAATCAATTTTCTGATGAAAAACGATGACCCCGGACCAGTCGAACGTTCAAAAAATGGTCAATATTGATGAAATTTTAACATTTAATCTTTTGACTTTAAATGACGGTTGGATGTGAGTTATTACTTTTTCAACTAAAATAAGTGTGTTTAAAGTCATTTCTGTGCCTGAAATTGGTCAAAATTGAAGATTTTGAGTAAGCAAAACTCTGTAAAAATGGCAATTTTGGTCACTGTGAGGGTTTAAAAAGTGGTTATTCAACATGAGGCCCGATCCAAATGACATTTTGAATCATTTTTGGTAGAGTCCAAAAAATCAATTTTCTGATGAAAAACGATGACCCCGGACCAGTCGAACGTTGAAAAAATGGTCAATATTGATGAAATTTTAACATTTAATCTTTTGACTTTAAATGACGGTTGGATGTGAGTTATTACTTTTTCAACTAAAATAAGTGTGTTTAAAGTCATTTCTGTGCCTGAAATTGGTCAAAATTGAAGATTTTGAGTAAGCAAAACTCTGTAAAAATGGCAATTTTGGTCACTGTGAGGGTTTAAAAAGTGGTTATTCAACATGAGGCCCGATCCAAATGACATTTTGAATCATTTTTGGTAGAGTCCAAAAAATCAATTTTCTGATGAAAAACGATGACCCCGGACCAGTCGAACGTTGAAAAAATGGTCAATATTGATGAAATTTTAACATTTAATCTTTTGACTTTAAATGACGGTTGGATGTGAGTTATTACTTTTTCAACTAAAATAAGTGTGTTTAAAGTCATTTCTGTGCCTGAAATTGGTCAAAATTGAAGATTTTGAGTAAGCAAAACTCTGTAAAAATGGCAATTTTGGTCACTGTGAGGGTTTAAAAAGTGGTTATTCAACATGAGGCCCGATCCAAATGACATTTTGAATCATTTTTGGTAGAGTCCAAAAAATCAATTTTCTGATGAAAAACGATGACCCCGGACCAGTCGAACGTTGAAAAAATGGTCAATATTGATGAAATTTTAACATTTAATCTTTTGACTTTAAATGACGGTTGGATGTGAGTTATTACTTTTTCAACTAAAATAAGTGTGTTTAAAGTCATTTCTGTGCCTGAAATTGGTCAAAATTGAAGATTTTGAGTAAGCAAAACTCTGTAAAAATGGCAATTTTGGTCACTGTGAGGGTTTAAAAAGTGGTTATTCAACATGAGGCCCGATCCAAATGACATTTTGAATCATTTTTGGTAGAGTCCAAAAAATCAATTTTCTGATGAAAAACGATGACCCCGGACCAGTCGAACGTTGAAAAAATGGTCAATATTGATGAAATTTTAACATTTAATCTTTTGACTTTAAATGACGGTTGGATGTGAGTTATTACTTTTTCAACTAAAATAAGTGTGTTTAAAGTCATTTCTGTGCCTGAAATTGGTCAAAATTGAAGATTTTGAGTAAGCAAAACTCTGTAAAAATGGCTGTTTTGGTCACTGTGAGGGTTTAAAAAGTGGTTATTCAACATGAGGTCTGATCCAAATGACATTTTGAATCATTTTTGGTAGAGCCCAAAAAAGCAATTTTCTGATGAAAAACGATGACCCCGGACCAGTTGAACGTTGAAAAAATGGTCAATATTGATGAAATTTTAACATTTAATCTTTTGACTTTAAATGACGTTTGGATGTGAGTTATTGCTTTTTCAACTACAATAAGTGTGTTTAAAGTCATTTCTGTGCATGAAATTGGTCAAAATTGAAGATTTTGAGTAAGCAAAACTCTGTAGAAATGGCAATTTTGGTCACTGTGAGGGTTTAAAAAGTGGTTATTCAACATGAGGCCCGATCCAAATGACATTTTGAATCATTTTTGGTAGAGTCCAAAAAATCAATTTTCTGATTAAAAACGATGACCCCGGACCAGTCGAACGTTGAAAAAATGGTCAATATTGATGAAATTTTAACATTTAATCTTTTGACTTTAAATGACGGTTGGATGTGAGTTATTACTTTTTCAACTAAAATAAGTGTGTTTAAAGTCATTTCTGTGCCTGAAATTGGTCAAAATTGAAGATTTTGAGTAAGCAAAACTCTGTAAAAATGGCAATTTTGGTCACTGTGAGGGTTTAAAAAGTGGTTATTCAACATGAGGCCCGATCCAAATGACATTTTGAATCATTTTTGGTAGAGTCCAAAAAATCCATTTTCTGATGAAAAACGATGACCCCGGACCAGTCGAACGTTGAAAAAATGGTCAATATTGATGAAATTTTAACATTTAATCTTTTGACTTTAAATGACGGTTGGATGTGAGTTATTACTTTTTCAACTAAAATAAGTGTGTTTAAAGTCATTTCTGTGCCTGAAATTGGTCAAAATTGAAGATTTTGAGTAAGCAAAACTCTGTAAAAATGGCAGTTTTGGTCACTGTGAGGGTTTAAAAAGTGGTTATTCAACATGAGGCCCGATCCAAATGACATTTTGAATCATTTTTGGTAGAGTCCAAAAAATCAATTTTCTGATGAAAAACGATGACCCCGGACCAGTCGAACGTTGAAAAAATGGTCAATATTGATGAAATTTTAACATTTAATCTTTTGACTTTAAATGACGGTTGGATGTGAGTTATTACTTTTTCAACTAAAATAAGTGTGTTTAAAGTCATTTCTGTGCCTGAAATTGGTCAAAATTGAAGATTTTGAGTAAGCAAAACTCTGTAAAAATGGCAATTTTGGTCACTGTGAGGGTTTAAAAAGTGGTTATTCAACATGAGGCCCGATCCAAATGACATTTTGAATCATTTTTGGTAGAGTCCAAAAAATCAATTTTCTGATGAAAAACGATGACCCCGGACCAGTCGAACGTTGAAAAAATGGTCAATATTGATGAAATTTTAACATTTAATCTTTTGACTTTAAATGACGGTTGGATGTGAGTTATTACTTTTTCAACTAAAATAAGTGTGTTTAAAGTCATTTCTGTGCCTGAAATTGGTCAAAATTGAAGATTTTGAATAAGCAAAACTCTGTAAAAATGGCAGTTTTGGTCACTGTGAGGGTTTAAAAAGTGGTTATTCAACATGAGGCCCGATCCAAATGACATTTTGAATCATTTTTGGTAGAGTCCAAAAAATCAATTTTCTGATGAAAAACGATGACCCCGGACCAGTCGAACGTTGAAAAAATGGTCAATATTGATGAAATTTTAACATTTAATCTTTTGACTTTAAATGACGGTTGGATGTGAGTTATTACTTTTTCAACTAAAATAAGTGTGTTTAAAGTCATTTCTGTGCCTGAAATTGGTCAAAATTGAAGATTTTGAGTAAGCAAAACTCTGTAAAAATGGCAGTTTTGGTCACTGTGAGGGTTTAAAAAGTGGTTATTCAACATGAGGCCCGATCCAAATGACATTTTGAATCATTTTTGGTAGAGTCCAAAAAATCAATTTTCTGATGAAAAACGATGACCCCGGACCAGTCGAACGTTGAAAAAATGGTCAATATTGATGAAATTTTAACATTTAATCTTTTGACTTTAAATGACGGTTGGATGTGAGTTATTACTTTTTCAACTAAAATAAGTGTGTTTAAAGTCATTTCTGTGCCTGAAATTGGTCAAAATTGAAGATTTTGAGTAAGCAAAACTCTGTAAAAATGGCAGTTTTGGTCACTGTGACGGTTTAAAAAGTGGTTATTCAACATGAGGCCTGATCCAAATGACATTTTGAATCATTTTTGGTAGAGTCCAAAAAATCAATTTTCTGATGAAAAACGATAACCCCGGACCAGTCGAACGTTGAAAAAATGGTCAATATTGATGAGTTTTAACATTTAATCTTTTGACTTTAAATGACGGTTGGATGTCAGTTATTACTTTTTCAACTAAAATAAGTGTGTTTAAAGTCATTTCTGTGCCTGAAATCGGTCAAATTTGAAGATTTTGAGTAAGCAAAACTCTGTAAAAATGGCAATTTTGGTCACTGTGAGGGTTTAAAAAGTGGTTATTCAACATGAGGCCCGATCCAAATGACATTTTGAATCATTTTTGGTAGAGTCCAAAAAATCCATTTTCTGATGAAAAACGATGACCCCGGACCAGTCGAACGTTGAAAAAATGGTCAATATTGATGAAATTTTAACATTTAATCTTTTGACTTTAAATGACGGTTGGATGTGAGTTATTACTTTTTCAACTACAATAAGTGTGTTTAAAGTCATTTCTGTGCCTGAAATTGGTCAAAATTGAAGATTTTGAGTAAGCAAAACTCTGTAAAAATGGCAATTTTGGTCACTGTGAGGGTTTAAAAAGTGGTTATTCAACATGAGGCCCGATCCAAATGACATTTTGAATCATTTTTGGTAGAGTCCAAAAAATCAATTTTCTGATGAAAAACGATGACCCCGGACCAGTCGAACGTTCAAAAAATGGTCAATATTGATGAAATTTTAACATTTAATCTTTTGACTTTAAATGACGGTTGGATGTGAGTTATTACTTTTTCAACTAAAATAAGTGTGTTTAAAGTCATTTCTGTGCCTGAAATTGGTCAAAATTGAAGATTTTGAGTAAGCAAAACTCTGTAAAAATGGCAGTTTTGGTCACTGTGAGGGTTTAAAAAGTGGTTATTCAACATGAGGCCTGATCCAAATGACATTTTGAATCACTTTTGGTAGAGTCCAAAAAATCCATTTTCTGATGAAAAACGATGACCCCGGACCAGTCGAACGTTGAAAAAATGGTCAATATTGATGAAATTTTAACATTTAATCTTTTGACTTTAAATGACGGTTGGATGTGAGTTATTACTTTTTCAACTAAAATAAGTGTGTTTAAAGTCATTTCTGTGCCTGAAATTGGTCAAAATTGAAGATTATGAGTAAGCAAAACTCTGTAAAAATGGCAATTTTGGTCACTGTGAGGGTTGAAAAAGTGGTTATTCAACATGAGGCCCGATCCAAATGACATTTTGATTCATTTTGGTAGAGTCCAAAAAAATCAATTTTCTGATGAAAAACGATGACCCCTGACCAGTCGAACGTTGAAAAAATGGTCAATATTGATGAAATTTTAACATTTAATCTTTTGACTTTAAATGACGGTTGGATGTGAGGTATTACTTTTTCAACTAAAATAAGTGTGTTTAAAGTCATTTCTGTGCCTGAAATTGGTCAAAATTGAAGATTTTGAGTAAGCAAAACTCTGTAAAAATGGCAGTTTTTGTCACTGTGAGGGTTTAAAAAGTGGTTATTCAACATGAGGCCTGATCCAAATGACATTTTGAATCATTTTTGGTAGAGTCCAAAAAATCCATTTTCTGATGAAAAACGATGACCCCGGACCAGTCGAACGTTGAAAAAATGGTCAATATTGATGAAATTTTAACATTTAATCTTTTGACTTTAAATGACGGTTGGATGTGAGTTATTACTTTTTCAACTAAAATAAGTGTGTTTAAAGTCATTTCTGTGCCTGAAATTGGTCAAAATTGAAGATTTTGAGTAAGCAAAACTCTGTAAAAATGGCAATTTTGGTCACTGTGAGGGTTTAAAAAGTGGTTATTCAACATGAGGCCCGATCCAAATGACATTTTGAATCATTTTTGGTAGAGTCCAAAAAATCAATTTTCTGATGAAAAACGATGACCCCGGACCAGTCGAACGTTGAAAAAATGGTCAATATTGATGAAATTTTAACATTTAATCTTTTGACTTTAAATGACGGTTGGATGTGAGTTATTACTTTTTCAACTAAAATAAGTGTGTTTAAAGTCATTTCTGTGCCTGAAATTGGTCAAAATTGAAGATTTTGAGTAAGCAAAACTCTGTAAAAATGGCAATTTTGGTCACTGTGAGGGTTTAAAAAGTGGTTATTCAACATGAGGCCCGATCCAAATGACATTTTGAATCATTTTTGGTAGAGTCCAAAAAATCAATTTTCTGATGAAAAACGATGACCCCGGACCAGTCGAACGTTGAAAAAATGGTCAATATTGATGAAATTTTAACATTTAATCTTTTGACTTTAAATGACGGTTGGATGTGAGTTATTACTTTTTCAACTAAAATAAGTGTGTTTAAAGTCATTTCTGTGCCTGAAATTGGTCAAAATTGAAGATTTTGAGTAAGCAAAACTCTGTAAAAATGGCAATTTTGGTCACTGTGAGGGTTTAAAAAGTGGTTATTCAACATGAGGCCCGATCCAAATGACATTTTGAATCATTTTTGGTAGAGTCCAAAAAATCAATTTTCTGATGAAAAACGATGACCCCGGACCAGTCGAACGTTGAAAAAATGGTCAATATTGATGAAATTTTAACATTTAATCTTTTGACTTTAAATGACGGTTGGATGTCAGTTATTACTTTTTCAACTAAAATAAGTGTGTTTAAAGTCATTTCTGTGCCTGAAATTGGTCAAAATTGAAGATTTTGAGTAAGCAAAACTCTGTAAAAATGGCAGTTTTGGTCACTGTGAGGGTTTAAAAAGTGGTTATTCAACATGAGGCCTGATCCAAATGACATTTTGAATCATTTTTGGTAGAGTCCAAAAAATCAATTTTCTGATGAAAAACGATAACCCCGGACCAGTCGAACGTTGAAAAAATGGTCAATATTGATGAAATTTTAACATTTAATCTTTTGACTTTAAATGACGGTTGGATGTCAGTTATTACTTTTTCAACTAAAATAAGTGTGTTTAAAGTCATTTCTGTGCCTGAAATTGGTCAAAATGGAAGATTTTGAGTAAGCAAAACTCTGTAAAAATGGCAATTTTGGTCACTGTGAGGGTTTAAAAAGTGGTTATTCAACATGAGGCCCGATCCAAATGACATTTTGAATCATTTTTGGTAGAGTCCAAAAAATCAATTTTCTGATGAAAAACGATGACCCCGGACCAGTCGAACGTTGAAAAAATTGTCAATATTGATGACATTTTAACATTTAATCTTTTGACTTTAAATGACGGTTGGATGTGAGTTATTACTTTTTCAACTAAAATAAGTGTGTTTAAAGTCATTTCTGTGCCTGAAATTGGTCAAAATTGAAGATTTTGAGTAAGCAAAACTCTGTAAAAATGGCAATTTTGGTCACTGTGAGGGTTTAAAAAGTGGTTATTCAACATGAGGCCCGATCCAAATGACATTTTGAATCATTTTTGGTAGAGTCCAAAAAATCAATTTTCTGATGAAAAACGATGACCCCGGACCAGTCGAACGTTGAAAAAATGGTCAATATTGATGAAATTTTAGCATTTAATCTTTTGACTTTAAATGACGGTTGGATGTGAGTTATTACTTTTTCAACTAAAATAAGTGTGTTTAAAGTCATTTCTGTGCCTGAAATTGGTCAAAATTGAAGATTTTGAGTAAGCAAAACTCTGTAAAAATGGCAGTTTTGGTCACTGTGAGGGTTTAAAAAGTGGTTATTCAACATGAGGCCCGATCCAAATGACATTTTGAATCATTTTTGGTAGAGTCCAAAAAATCAATTTTCTGATGAAAAACGATGACCCCGGACCAGTCGAACGTTGAAAAAATGGTCAATATTGATGAAATTTTAACATTTAATCTTTTGACTTTAAATGACGGTTGGATGTCAGTTATTACTTTTTCAACTAAAATAAGTGTGTTTAAAGTCATTTCTGTGCCTGAAATTGGTCAAAATTGAAGATTTTGAGTAAGCAAAACTCTGTAAAAATGGCAGTTTTGGTCACTGTGAGGGTTTAAAAAGTGGTTATTCAACATGAGGCCTGATCCAAATGACATTTTGAATCATTTTTGGTAGAGTCCAAAAAATCAATTTTCTGATGAAAAACGATAACCCCGGACCAGTCGAACGTTGAAAAAATGGTCAATATTGATGAAATTTTAACATTTAATCTTTTGACTTTAAATGACGGTTGGATGTCAGTTATTACTTTTTCAACTAAAATAAGTGTGTTTAAAGTCATTTCTGTGCCTGAAATTGGTCAAAATTGAAGATTTTGAGTAAGCAAAACTCTGTAAAAATGGCAATTTTGGTCACTGTGAGGGTTTAAAAAGTGGTTATTCAACATGAGGCCCGATCCAAATGACATTTTGAATCATTTTTGGTAGAGTCCAAAAAATCAATTTTCTGATGAAAAACGATGACCCCGGACCAGTCGAACGTTGAAAAAATGGTCAATATTGATGAAATTTTAACATTTAATCTTTTGACTTTAAATGACGGTTGGATGTGAGTTATTACTTTTTCAACTAAAATAAGTGTGTTTAAAGTCATTTCTGTGCCTGAAATTGGTCAAAATTGAAGATTTTGAGTAAGCAAAACTCTGTAAAAATGGCAATTTTGGTCACTGTGAGGGTTTAAAAAGTGGTTATTCAACATGAGGCCCGATCCAAATGACATTTTGAATCATTTTTGGTAGAGTCCAAAAAATCAATTTTCTGATGAAAAACGATGACCCCGGACCAGTCGAACGTTGAAAAAATGGTCAATATTGATGAAATTTTAACATTTAATCTTTTGACTTTAAATGACGGTTGGATGTGAGTTATTACTTTTTCAACTAAAATAAGTGTGTTTAAAGTCATTTCTGTGCCTGAAATTGGTCAAAATTGAAGATTTTGAGTAAGCAAAACTCTGTAAAAATGGCAATTTTGGTCACTGTGAGGGTTTAAAAAGTGGTTATTCAACATGAGGCCCGATCCAAATGACATTTTGAATCATTTTTGGTAGAGTCCAAAAAATCAATTTTCTGATGAAAAACGATGACCCCGGACCAGTCGAACGTTGAAAAAATGGTCAATATTGATGAAATTTTAACATTTAATCTTTTGACTTTAAATGACGGTTGGATGTCAGTTATTACTTTTTCAACTAAAATAAGTGTGTTTAAAGTCATTTCTGTGCCTGAAATTGGTCAAAATTGAAGATTTTGAGTAAGCAAAACTCTGTAAAAATGGCAGTTTTGGTCACTGTGAGGGTTTAAAAAGTGGTTATTCAACATGAGGCCTGATCCAAATGACATTTTGAATCATTTTTGGTAGAGTCCAAAAAATCAATTTTCTGATGAAAAACGATAACCCCGGACCAGTCGAACGTTGAAAAAATGGTCAATATTGATGAAATTTTAACATTTAATCTTTTGACTTTAAATGACGGTTGGATGTCAGTTATTACTTTTTCAACTAAAATAAGTGTGTTTAAAGTCATTTCTGTGCCTGAAATTGGTCAAAATGGAAGATTTTGAGTAAGCAAAACTCTGTAAAAATGGCAATTTTGGTCACTGTGAGGGTTTAAAAAGTGGTTATTCAACATGAGGCCCGATCCAAATGACATTTTGAATCATTTTTGGTAGAGTCCAAAAAATCAATTTTCTGATGAAAAACGATGACCCCAGACCAGTCTAACGTTGAAAAAATGGTCAATATTGATGAAATTTTAACATTTAATCTTTTGACTTTAAATGACGGTTGGATGTGAGTTATTACTTTTTCAACTAAAATAAGTGTGTTTAAAGTCATTTCTGTGCCTGAAATTGGTCAAAATTGAAGATTTTGAGTAAGCAAAACTCTGTAAAAATGGCAATTTTGGTCACTGTGAGGGTTTAAAAAGTGGTTATTCAACATGAGGCCCGATCCAAATGACATTTTGAATCATTTTTGGTAGAGTCCAAAAAATCCATTTTCTGATGAAAAACGATGACCCCGGACCAGTCGAACGTTGAAAAAATGGTCAATATTGATGAAATTTTAATATTTAATCTTTTGACTTTAAATGACGTTTGGATGTGAGTTATTGCTTTTTCAACTACAATAAGTGTGTTTAAAGTCATTTCTGTGCCTGAAATTGGTCAAAATTAAAGATTTTGAGTAAGCAAAACTCTGTAAAAATGGCAATTTTGGTCACTGTGAGGGTTTAAAAAGTGGTTATTCAACATGAGGCCCGATCCAAATGACATTTTGAATCATTTTTGGTAGAGTCCAAAAAATTCATTTTCTGATGAAAAACGATGACCCCGGACCAGTCGAACGTTGAAAAAATGGTCAATATTGATGACATTTTAACATTTAATCTTTTGACTTTAAATGACGGTTGGATGTGAGTTATTACTTTTTCAACTAAAATAAGTGTGTTTAAAGTCATTTCTGTGCCTGAAATTGGTCAAAATTGAAGATTTTGAGTAAGCAAAACTCTGTAAAAATGGCAATTTTGGTCACCGTGAGGGTTTAAAAAGTGGTTATTCAACATGAGGTCCGATCCAAATGACATTTTGAATCATTTTTGGTAGAGTCCAAAAAATCCATTTTCTGATGAAAAACAATGACCCCGGACCAGTCGAACGTTGAAAAAATGGTCAATATTGATGAAATTTTAACATTTAATCTTTTGACTTTAAATGACGGTTGGATGTGAGTTATTACTTTTTCAACTAAAATAAGTGTGTTTAAAGTCATTTCTGTGCCTGAAATTGGTCAAAATTGAAGATTTTGAGTAAGCAAAACTCTGTAAAAATGGCAATTTTGGTCACTGTGAGGGTTTAAAAAGTGGTTATTCAACATGAGGCCCGATCCAAATGACATTTTGAATCATTTTTGGTAGAGTCCAAAAAATCAATTTTCTGATGAAAAACGATGACCCCGGACCAGTCGAACGTTGAAAAAATTGTCAATATTGATGAAATTTTAACATTTAATCTTTTGACTTTAAATGACGGTTGGATGTGAGTTATTACTTTTTCAACTAAAATAAGTGTGTTTAAAGTCATTTCTGTGCCTGAAATTGGTCAAAATTGAAGATTTTGAGTAAGCAAAACTCTGTAAAAATGGCAGTTTTGGTCACTGTGAGGGTTTAAAAAGTGGTGATTCAACATGAGGCCCGATCCAAATGACATTTTGAATCATTTTTGGTACAGTCCAAAAAATCAATTTTCTGATGAAAAACGATGACCCCGGACCAGTCGAACGTTGAAAAAATGGTCAATATTGATGAAATTTTAACATTTAATCTTTTGACTTTAAATGACGGTTGGATGTGAGTTATTACTTTTTCAACTAAAATAAGTGTGTTTAAAGTCATTTCTGTGCCTGAAATTGGTCAAAATTGAAGATTTTGAGTAAGCAAAACTCTGTAAAAATGGCAGTTTTGGTCACTGTGAGGGTTTAAAAAGTGGTTATTCAACATGAGGCCTGATCCAAATGACATTTTGAATCATTTTTGGTAGAGTCCAAAAAATCAATTTTCTGATGAAAAACGATAACCCCGGACCAGTCGAACGTTGAAAAAATGGTCAATATTGATGAAATTTTAACATTTAATCTTTTGACTTTAAATGACGGTTGGATGTCAGTTATTACTTTTTCAACTAAAATAAGTGTGTTTAAAGTCATTTCTGTGCCTGAAATCGGTCAAAATTGAAGATTTTGAGTAAGCAAAACTCTGTAAAAATGGCAATTTTGGTCCTTGTGAGGGTTTAAAAAGTGGTTATTCAACATGAGGCCCGATCCAAATGACATTTTGAATCATTTTTGTTAGAGTCCAAAAAATCCATTTTCTGATGAAAAACGATGACCCCGGACCAGTCGAACGTTGAAAAAATTTTCAATATTGATGAAATTTTAACATTTAATCTTTTGACTTTAAATGACGGTTGGATGTGAGTTATTACTTTTTCAACTAAAATAAGTGTGTTTAAAGTCATTTCTGTGCCTGAAATTGGTCAAAATTATAGATTTTGAGTAAGCAAAACTCTGTAAAAATGGCAATTTTGGTCACTGTGAGGGTTTAAAAAGTGGTTATTCAACATGAGGCCCGATCCAAATGACATTTTGAATCATTTTTGGTAGAGTCCAAAAAATCAATTTTCTGATGAAAAACGATGACCCCGGACCAGTCGAACGTTGAAAAAATGGTCAATATTGATGAAATTTTAACATTTAATCTTTTGACTTTAAATGACGGTTGGATGTGAGTTATTACTTTTTCAACTAAAATAAGTGTGTTTAAAGTCATTTCTGTGCCTGAAATTGGTCAAAATTGAAGATTTTGAGTAAGCAAAACTCTGTAAAAATGGCAATTTTGGTCACTGTGAGGGTTTAAAAAGTGGTTATTCAACATGAGGCCCGATCCAAATGACATTTTGAATCATTTTTGGTAGAGTCCAAAAAATCAATTTTCTGATGAAAAACGATGACCCCGGACCAGTCGAACGTTGAAAAAATGGTCAATATTGATGAAATTTTAACATTTAATCTTTTGACTTTAAATGACGGTTGGATGTGAGTTATTACTTTTTCAACTAAAATAAGTGTGTTTAAAGTCATTTCTGTGCCTGAAATTGGTCAAAATTGAAGATTTTGAGTAAGCAAAACTCTGTAAAAATGGCAATTTTGGTCACTGTGAGGGTTTAAAAAGTGGTTAGTCAACATGAGGCCCGATCCAAATGACATTTTGAATCATTTTTGGTAGAGTCCAAAAAATCAATTTTCTGATGAAAAACGATGACCCCGGACCAGTCGAACGTTGAAAAAATGGTCAATATTGATGAAATTTTAACATTTAATCTTTTGACTTTAAATGACGGTTGGATGTCAGTTATTACTTTTTCAACTAAAATAAGTGTGTTTAAAGTCATTTCTGTGCCTGAAATTGGTCAAAATTGAAGATTTTGAGTAAGCAAAACTCTGTAAAAATGGCAATTTTGGTCACTGTGAGGGTTTAAAAAGTGGTTATTCAACATGAGGCCCGATCCAAATGACATTTTGAATCATTTTTGGTAGAGTCCAAAAAATCAATTTTCTGATGAAAAACGATGACCCCGGACCAGTCGAACGTTGAAAAAATGGTCAATATTGATGAAATTTTAATATTTAATCTTTTCACTTTAAATGACGGTTGGATGTGAGTTATTACTTTTTCAACTAAAATAAGTGTGTTTAAAGTCATTTCTGTGCCTGAAATTGGTCAAAATTGAAGATTTTGAGTAAGCAAAACTCTGTAAAAATGGCAATTTTGGTCACTGTGAGGGTTTAAAAAGTGGTTATTCAACATGAGGCCCGATCCAAATGACATTTTGAATCATTTTTGGTAGAGTCCAAAAAATCAATTTTCTGATGAAAAACGATGACCCCGGACCAGTCGAACGTTCAAAAAATGGTCAATATTGATGAAATTTTAACATTTAATCTTTTGACTTTAAATGACGGTTGGATGTGAGTTATTACTTTTTCAACTAAAATAAGTGTGTTTAAAGTCATTTCTGTGCCTGAAATTGGTCAAAATTGAAGATTTTGAGTAAGCAAAACTCTGTAAAAATGGCAATTTTGGTCACTGTGAGGGTTTAAAAAGTGGTTATTCAACATGAGGCCCGATCCAAATGACATTTTGAATCATTTTTGGTAGAGTCCAAAAAATCAATTTTCTGATGAAAAACGATGACCCCGGACCAGTCGAACGTTGAAAAAATGGTCAATATTGATGAAATTTTAACATTTAATCTTTTGACTTTAAATGACGGTTGGATGTGAGTTATTACTTTTTCAACTAAAATAAGTGTGTTTAAAGTCATTTCTGTGCCTGAAATTGGTCAAAATTGAAGATTTTGAGTAAGCAAAACTCTGTAAAAATGGCAATTTTGGTCACTGTGAGGGTTTAAAAAGTGGTTATTCAACATGAGGCCCGATCCAAATGACATTTTGAATCATTTTTGGTAGAGTCCAAAAAATCAATTTTCTGATGAAAAACGATGACCCCGGACCAGTCGAACGTTGAAAAAATGGTCAATATTGATGAAATTTTAACATTTAATCTTTTGACTTTAAATGACGGTTGGATGTGAGTTATTACTTTTTCAACTAAAATAAGTGTGTTTAAAGTCATTTCTGTGCCTGAAATTGGTCAAAATTGAAGATTTTGAGTAAGCAAAACTCTGTAAAAATGGCAATTTTGGTCACTGTGAGGGTTTAAAAAGTGGTTATTCAACATGAGGCCCGATCCAAATGACATTTTGAATCATTTTTGGTAGAGTCCAAAAAATCCATTTTCTGATGAAAAACGATGACCCCGGACCAGTCGAACGTTGAAAAAATGGTCAATATTGATGAAATTTTAACATTTAATCTTTTGACTTTAAATGACGGTTGGATGTCAGTTATTACTTTTTCAACTAAAATAAGTGTGTTTAAAGTCATTTCTGTGCCTGAAATTGGTCAAAATTGAAGATTTTGAGTAAGCAAAACTCTGTAAAAATGGCAATTTTGGTCACTGTGAGGGTTTAAAAAGTGGTTATTCAACATGAGGCCCGATCCAAATGACATTTTGAATCATTTTTGGTAGAGTCCAAAAAATCAATTTTCTGATGAAAAACGATGACCCCGGACCAGTCGAACGTTGAAAAAATGGTCAATATTGATGAAATTTTAACATTTAATCTTTTGACTTTAAATGACGGTTGGATGTGAGTTATTACTTTTTCAACTAAAATAAGTGTGTTTAAAGTCATTTCTGTGCCTGAAATTGGTCAAAATTGAAGATTTTGAGTAAGCAAAACTCTGTAAAAATGGCTGTTTTGGTCACTGTGAGGGTTTAAAAAGTGGTTATTCAACATGAGGTCTGATCCAAATGACATTTTGAATCATTTTTGGTAGAGCCCAAAAAAGCAATTTTCTGATGAAAAACGATGACCCCGGACCAGTTGAACGTTGAAAAAATGGTCAATATTGATGAAATTTTAACATTTAATCTTTTGACTTTAAATGACGTTTGGATGTGAGTTATTGCTTTTTCAACTACAATAAGTGTGTTTAAAGTCATTTCTGTGCATGAAATTGGTCAAAATTGAAGATTTTGAGTAAGCAAAACTCTGTAAAAATGGCAATTTTGGTCACTGTGAGGGTTTAAAAAGTGGTTATTCAACATGAGGCCCGATCCAAATGACATTTTGAATCATTTTTGGTAGAGTCCAAAAAATCAATTTTCTGATTAAAAACGATGACCCCGGACCAGTCGAACGTTGAAAAAATGGTCAATATTGATGAAATTTTAACATTTAATCTTTTGACTTTAAATGACGGTTGGATGTGAGTTATTACTTTTTCAACTAAAATAAGTGTGTTTAAAGTCATTTCTGTGCCTGAAATTGGTCAAAATTGAAGATTTTGAGTAAGCAAAACTCTGTAAAAATGGCAATTTTGGTCACTGTGAGGGTTTAAAAAGTGGTTATTCAACATGAGGCCCGATCCAAATGACATTTTGAATCATTTTTGGTAGAGTCCAAAAAATCCATTTTCTGATGAAAAACGATGACCCCGGACCAGTCGAACGTTGAAAAAATGGTCAATATTGATGAAATTTTAACATTTAATCTTTTGACTTTAAATGACGGTTGGATGTCAGTTATTACTTTTTCAACTAAAATAAGTGTGTTTAAAGTCATTTCTGTGCCTGAAATTGGTCAAAATTGAAGATTTTGAGTAAGCAAAACTCTGTAAAAATGGCAGTTTTGGTCACTGTGAGGGTTTAAAAAGTGGTTATTCAACATGAGGCCTGATCCAAATGACATTTTGAATCATTTTTGGTAGAGTCCAAAAAATCAATTTTCTGATGAAAAACGATAACCCCGGACCAGTCGAACGTTGAAAAAATGGTCAATATTGATGAAATTTTAACATTTAATCTTTTGACTTTAAATGACGGTTGGATGTCAGTTATTACTTTTTCAACTAAAATAAGTGTGTTTAAAGTCATTTCTGTGCCTGAAATTGGTCAAAATGGAAGATTTTGAGTAAGCAAAACTCTGTAAAAATGGCAATTTTGGTCACTGTGAGGGTTTAAAATGTGGTTATTCAACATGAGGCCCGATCCAAATGACATTTTGAATCATTTTTGGTAGAGTCCAAAAAATCAATTTTCTGATGAAAAACGATGACCCCAGACCAGTCTAACGTTGAAAAAATGGTCAATATTGATGAAATTTTAACATTTAATCTTTTGACTTTAAATGACGGTTGGATGTGAGTTATTACTTTTTCAACTAAAATAAGTGTGTTTAAAGTCATTTCTGTGCCTGAAATTGGTCAAAATTGAAGATTTTGAGTAAGCAAAACTCTGTAAAAATGGCAATTTTGGTCACTGTGAGGGTTTAAAAAGTGGTTATTCAACATGAGGCCCGATCCAAATGACATTTTGAATCATTTTTGGTAGAGTCCAAAAAATCCATTTTCTGATGAAAAACGATGACCCCGGACCAGTCGAACGTTGAAAAAATGGTCAATATTGATGAAATTTTAATATTTAATCTTTTGACTTTAAATGACGTTTGGATGTGAGTTATTGCTTTTTCAACTACAATAAGTGTGTTTAAAGTCATTTCTGTGCCTGAAATTGGTCAAAATTAAAGATTTTGAGTAAGCAAAACTCTGTAAAAATGGCAATTTTGGTCACTGTGAGGGTTTAAAAAGTGGTTATTCAACATGAGGCCCGATCCAAATGACATTTTGAATCATTTTTGGTAGAGTCCAAAAAATTCATTTTCTGATGAAAAACGATGACCCCGGACCAGTCGAACGTTGAAAAAATGGTCAATATTGATGACATTTTAACATTTAATCTTTTGACTTTAAATGACGGTTGGATGTGAGTTATTACTTTTTCAACTAAAATAAGTGTGTTTAAAGTCATTTCTGTGCCTGAAATTGGTCAAAATTGAAGATTTTGAGTAAGCAAAACTCTGTAAAAATGGCAATTTTGGTCACCGTGAGGGTTTAAAAAGTGGTTATTCAACATGAGGTCCGATCCAAATGACATTTTGAATCATTTTTGGTAGAGTCCAAAAAATCAATTTTCTGATGAAAAACGATGACCCCGGACCAGTCGAACGTTGAAAAAATGGTCAATATTGATGAAATTTTAACATTTAATCTTTTGACTTTAAATGACGGTTGGATGTCAGTTATTACTTTTTCAACTAAAATAAGTGTGTTTAAAGTCATTTCTGTGCCTGAAATTGGTCAAAATTGAAGATTTTGAGTAAGCAAAACTCTGTAAAAATGGCAATTTTGGTCACTGTGAGGGTTTAAAAAGTGGTTATTCAACATGAGGCCCGATCCAAATGACATTTTGAATCATTTTTGGTAGAGTCCAAAAAATCAATTTTCTGATGAAAAACGATGACCCCGGACCAGTCGAACGTTGAAAAAATGGTCAATATTGATGAAATTTTAATATTTAATCTTTTCACTTTAAATGACGGTTGGATGTGAGTTATTACTTTTTCAACTAAAATAAGTGTGTTTAAAGTCATTTCTGTGCCTGAAATTGGTCAAAATTGAAGATTTTGAGTAAGCAAAACTCTGTAAAAATGGCAATTTTGGTCACTGTGAGGGTTTAAAAAGTGGTTATTCAACATGAGGCCCGATCCAAATGACATTTTGAATCATTTTTGGTAGAGTCCAAAAAATCAATTTTCTGATGAAAAACGATGACCCCGGACCAGTCGAACGTTCAAAAAATGGTCAATATTGATGAAATTTTAACATTTAATCTTTTGACTTTAAATGACGGTTGGATGTGAGTTATTACTTTTTCAACTAAAATAAGTGTGTTTAAAGTCATTTCTGTGCCTGAAATTGGTCAAAATTGAAGATTTTGAGTAAGCAAAACTCTGTAAAAATGGCAATTTTGGTCACTGTGAGGGTTTAAAAAGTGGTTATTCAACATGAGGCCCGATCCAAATGACATTTTGAATCATTTTTGGTAGAGTCCAAAAAATCAATTTTCTGATGAAAAACGATGACCCCGGACCAGTCGAACGTTGAAAAAATGGTCAATATTGATGAAATTTTAACATTTAATCTTTTGACTTTAAATGACGGTTGGATGTGAGTTATTACTTTTTCAACTAAAATAAGTGTGTTTAAAGTCATTTCTGTGCCTGAAATTGGTCAAAATTGAAGATTTTGAGTAAGCAAAACTCTGTAAAAATGGCAATTTTGGTCACTGTGAGGGTTTAAAAAGTGGTTATTCAACATGAGGCCCGATCCAAATGACATTTTGAATCATTTTTGGTAGAGTCCAAAAAATCAATTTTCTGATGAAAAACGATGACCCCGGACCAGTCGAACGTTGAAAAAATGGTCAATATTGATGAAATTTTAACATTTAATCTTTTGACTTTAAATGACGGTTGGATGTGAGTTATTACTTTTTCAACTAAAATAAGTGTGTTTAAAGTCATTTCTGTGCCTGAAATTGGTCAAAATTGAAGATTTTGAGTAAGCAAAACTCTGTAAAAATGGCAATTTTGGTCACTGTGAGGGTTTAAAAAGTGGTTATTCAACATGAGGCCCGATCCAAATGACATTTTGAATCATTTTTGGTAGAGTCCAAAAAATCCATTTTCTGATGAAAAACGATGACCCCGGACCAGTCGAACGTTGAAAAAATGGTCAATATTGATGAAATTTTAACATTTAATCTTTTGACTTTAAATGACGGTTGGATGTCAGTTATTACTTTTTCAACTAAAATAAGTGTGTTTAAAGTCATTTCTGTGCCTGAAATTGGTCAAAATTGAAGATTTTGAGTAAGCAAAACTCTGTAAAAATGGCAATTTTGGTCACTGTGAGGGTTTAAAAAGTGGTTATTCAACATGAGGCCCGATCCAAATGACATTTTGAATCATTTTTGGTAGAGTCCAAAAAATCAATTTTCTGATGAAAAACGATGACCCCGGACCAGTCGAACGTTGAAAAAATGGTCAATATTGATGAAATTTTAACATTTAATCTTTTGACTTTAAATGACGGTTGGATGTGAGTTATTACTTTTTCAACTAAAATAAGTGTGTTTAAAGTCATTTCTGTGCCTGAAATTGGTCAAAATTGAAGATTTTGAGTAAGCAAAACTCTGTAAAAATGGCTGTTTTGGTCACTGTGAGGGTTTAAAAAGTGGTTATTCAACATGAGGTCTGATCCAAATGACATTTTGAATCATTTTTGGTAGAGCCCAAAAAAGCAATTTTCTGATGAAAAACGATGACCCCGGACCAGTTGAACGTTGAAAAAATGGTCAATATTGATGAAATTTTAACATTTAATCTTTTGACTTTAAATGACGTTTGGATGTGAGTTATTGCTTTTTCAACTACAATAAGTGTGTTTAAAGTCATTTCTGTGCATGAAATTGGTCAAAATTGAAGATTTTGAGTAAGCAAAACTCTGTAAAAATGGCAATTTTGGTCACTGTGAGGGTTTAAAAAGTGGTTATTCAACATGAGGCCCGATCCAAATGACATTTTGAATCATTTTTGGTAGAGTCCAAAAAATCAATTTTCTGATTAAAAACGATGACCCCGGACCAGTCGAACGTTGAAAAAATGGTCAATATTGATGAAATTTTAACATTTAATCTTTTGACTTTAAATGACGGTTGGATGTGAGTTATTACTTTTTCAACTAAAATAAGTGTGTTTAAAGTCATTTCTGTGCCTGAAATTGGTCAAAATTGAAGATTTTGAGTAAGCAAAACTCTGTAAAAATGGCAATTTTGGTCACTGTGAGGGTTTAAAAAGTGGTTATTCAACATGAGGCCCGATCCAAATGACATTTTGAATCATTTTTGGTAGAGTCCAAAAAATCCATTTTCTGATGAAAAACGATGACCCCGGACCAGTCGAACGTTGAAAAAATGGTCAATATTGATGAAATTTTAACATTTAATCTTTTGACTTTAAATGACGGTTGGATGTCAGTTATTACTTTTTCAACTAAAATAAGTGTGTTTAAAGTCATTTCTGTGCCTGAAATTGGTCAAAATTGAAGATTTTGAGTAAGCAAAACTCTGTAAAAATGGCAGTTTTGGTCACTGTGAGGGTTTAAAAAGTGGTTATTCAACATGAGGCCTGATCCAAATGACATTTTGAATCATTTTTGGTAGAGTCCAAAAAATCAATTTTCTGATGAAAAACGATAACCCCGGACCAGTCGAACGTTGAAAAAATGGTCAATATTGATGAAATTTTAACATTTAATCTTTTGACTTTAAATGACGGTTGGATGTCAGTTATTACTTTTTCAACTAAAATAAGTGTGTTTAAAGTCATTTCTGTGCCTGAAATTGGTCAAAATGGAAGATTTTGAGTAAGCAAAACTCTGTAAAAATGGCAATTTTGGTCACTGTGAGGGTTTAAAATGTGGTTATTCAACATGAGGCCCGATCCAAATGACATTTTGAATCATTTTTGGTAGAGTCCAAAAAATCAATTTTCTGATGAAAAACGATGACCCCAGACCAGTCTAACGTTGAAAAAATGGTCAATATTGATGAAATTTTAACATTTAATCTTTTGACTTTAAATGACGGTTGGATGTGAGTTATTACTTTTTCAACTAAAATAAGTGTGTTTAAAGTCATTTCTGTGCCTGAAATTGGTCAAAATTGAAGATTTTGAGTAAGCAAAACTCTGTAAAAATGGCAATTTTGGTCACTGTGAGGGTTTAAAAAGTGGTTATTCAACATGAGGCCCGATCCAAATGACATTTTGAATCATTTTTGGTAGAGTCCAAAAAATCCATTTTCTGATGAAAAACGATGACCCCGGACCAGTCGAACGTTGAAAAAATGGTCAATATTGATGAAATTTTAATATTTAATCTTTTGACTTTAAATGACGTTTGGATGTGAGTTATTGCTTTTTCAACTACAATAAGTGTGTTTAAAGTCATTTCTGTGCCTGAAATTGGTCAAAATTAAAGATTTTGAGTAAGCAAAACTCTGTAAAAATGGCAATTTTGGTCACTGTGAGGGTTTAAAAAGTGGTTATTCAACATGAGGCCCGATCCAAATGACATTTTGAATCATTTTTGGTAGAGTCCAAAAATTCATTTTCTGATGAAAACGATGAACCCGGACCAGTCGAACGTTGAAAAAATGGTCAATATTGATGACATTTTAACATTTAATCTTTTGACTTTAAATGACGGTTGGATGTGAGTTATTACTTTTTCAACTAAAATAAGTGTGTTTAAAGTCATTTTCTGTGCCTGAAATTGGTCAAAATTGAAGATTTTGAGTAAGCAAAACTCTGTAAAAATGGCAATTTGGTCACCGTGAGGGTTTAAAAAGTGGTTATTCAACATGAGGTCCGATCCAAATGACATTTTGAATCATTTTTGGTAGAGTCCAAAAATCCATTTTCTGATGAAAAACAATGACCCCGGACCAGTCGAACGTTGAAAAAATGGTCAATATTGATGAAATTTTAACATTTAATCTTTTGACTTTAAATGACGGTTGGATGTGAGTTATTACTTTTTCAACTAAAATAAGTGTGTTTAAAGTCATTTCTGTGCCTGAAATTGGTCAAAATTGAAGATTTTGAGTAAGCAAAACTCTGTAAAAATGGCAATTTTGGTCACTGTGAGGGTTTAAAAAGTGGTTATTCAACATGAGGCCCGATCCAAATGACTTTTGAATCATTTTTGGTAGAGTCCAAAAAATCAATTTTCTGATGAAAAACGATGACACCGGACCAGTCGAACGTTGAAAAAATTGTCAATATTGATGAAATTTTAACATTAATCTTTTGACTTTAATGACGGTTGGATGTGAGTTATTACTTTTTCAACTAAAATAAGTGTGTTTAAAGTCATTTCTGTGCCTGAAATTGGTCAAAAATTGAAGATTTTGAGTAAGCAAAACTCTGTAAAAATGGCAGTTTTGGTCACTGTGAGGGTTAAAATGTGGTGATTCAACATGAGGCCCGATCCAAATGACATTTTGAATCATTTTTTGGTACAGTCCAAAAAATCAATTTTCTGATGAAAAACGATGACCCCGGACCAGTCGAACGTTGAAAAAATGGTCAATATTGATGAAATTTTAACATTTAATCTTTTGACTTTAAATGACGGTTGGATGTGAGTTATTACTTTTTCAACTAAAATAAGTGTGTTTAAAGTCATTTCTGTGCCTGAAATTGGTCAAAATTGAAGATTTTGAGTAAGCAAAACTCTGTAAAAATGGCAGTTTTGGTCACTGTGAGGGTTTAAAAAGTGGTTATTCAACATGAGGCCTGATCCAAAATGACATTTTGAATCATTTTTGGTAGAGTCCAAAAAATCAATTTTCTGATGAAAAACGATAACCCGGACCAGTCGAACGTTGAAAAAATGGTCCAATATTGATGAAATTTTAACATTTAATCTTTTGACTTTAAATGACGGTTGGATGTCAGTTATTACTTGCTTTCAACTAAAATAAGTGTGTTTAAAGTCATTTCTGTGCCTGAAATCGGTCAAAATTGAAGATTTTGAGTAAGCAAAACTCTGTAAAAATGGCAATTTTGGTCCTTGTGAGGGTTTAAAAAGTGGTTATTCAACATGAGGCCCGATCCAAATGACATTTTGAATCATTTTTGGTAGAGTCCCAAAAAATCCATTTTCTGATGAAAAAACGATGACCCCGGGACCAGTCGAACGTTGAAAAAATTTTCAATATTGATGAAATTTTAACATTTAATCTTTTGACTTTAAATGACGGTTGGATGTGAGTTACTTTTTCAACTAAAATAAGTGTGTTTAAAGTCATTTCTGTGCCTGAAATTGGTCAAAATTATAGATTTTGAGTAAGCAAAACTCTGTAAAAATGGCAATTTTGGTCACTGTGAGGGTTTAAAAAGTGGTTATTCAACATGAGGCCCGATCCAAATGACATTTTGAATCATTTTTGGTAGAGTCCAAAAAATCAATTTTCTGATGAAAAACGATGACCCCGGACCAGTCGAACGTTGAAAAAATGGTCAATATTGATGAAATTTTAACATTTAATCTTTTGACTTTAAATGACGGTTGGATGTGAGTTATTACTTTTTCAACTAAAATAAGTGTGTTTAAAGTCATTTCTGTGCCTGAAATTGGTCAAAATTGAAGATTTTGAGTAAGCAAAACTCTGTAAAAATGGCAATTTTGGTCACTGTGAGGGTTTAAAAAGTGGTTATTCAACATGAGGCCCGATCCAAATGACATTTTGAATCATTTTTGGTAGAGTCCAAAAAATCAATTTTCTGATGAAAAACGATGACCCCGGACCAGTCGAACGTTGAAAAAATGGTCAATATTGATGAAATTTTAACATTTAATCTTTTGACTTTAAATGACGGTTGGATGTGAGTTATTACTTTTTCAACTAAAATAAGTGTGTTTAAAGTCATTTCTGTGCCTGAAATTGGTCAAAATTGAAGATTTTGAGTAAGCAAAACTCTGTAAAAATGGCAATTTTGGTCACTGTGAGGGTTTAAAAAGTGGTTAGTCAACATGAGGCCCGATCCAAATGACATTTTGAATCATTTTTGGTAGAGTCCAAAAAATCAATTTTCTGATGAAAAACGATGACCCCGGACCAGTCGAACGTTGAAAAAATGGTCAATATTGATGAAATTTTAACATTTAATCTTTTGACTTTAAATGACGGTTGGATGTCAGTTATTACTTTTTCAACTAAAATAAGTGTGTTTAAAGTCATTTCTGTGCCTGAAATTGGTCAAAATTGAAGATTTTGAGTAAGCAAAACTCTGTAAAAATGGCAATTTTGGTCACTGTGAGGGTTTAAAAAGTGGTTATTCAACATGAGGCCCGATCCAAATGACATTTTGAATCATTTTTGGTAGAGTCCAAAAAATCAATTTTCTGATGAAAAACGATGACCCCGGACCAGTCGAACGTTGAAAAAATGGTCAATATTGATGAAATTTTAATATTTAATCTTTTCACTTTAAATGACGGTTGGATGTGAGTTATTACTTTTTCAACTAAAATAAGTGTGTTTAAAGTCATTTCTGTGCCTGAAATTGGTCAAAATTGAAGATTTTGAGTAAGCAAAACTCTGTAAAAATGGCAATTTTGGTCACTGTGAGGGTTTAAAAAGTGGTTATTCAACATGAGGCCCGATCCAAATGACATTTTGAATCATTTTTGGTAGAGTCCAAAAAATCAATTTTCTGATGAAAAACGATGACCCCGGACCAGTCGAACGTTCAAAAAATGGTCAATATTGATGAAATTTTAACATTTAATCTTTTGACTTTAAATGACGGTTGGATGTGAGTTATTACTTTTTCAACTAAAATAAGTGTGTTTAAAGTCATTTCTGTGCCTGAAATTGGTCAAAATTGAAGATTTTGAGTAAGCAAAACTCTGTAAAAATGGCAATTTTGGTCACTGTGAGGGTTTAAAAAGTGGTTATTCAACATGAGGCCCGATCCAAATGACATTTTGAATCATTTTTGGTAGAGTCCAAAAAATCAATTTTCTGATGAAAAACGATGACCCCGGACCAGTCGAACGTTGAAAAAATGGTCAATATTGATGAAATTTTAACATTTAATCTTTTGACTTTAAATGACGGTTGGATGTGAGTTATTACTTTTTCAACTAAAATAAGTGTGTTTAAAGTCATTTCTGTGCCTGAAATTGGTCAAAATTGAAGATTTTGAGTAAGCAAAACTCTGTAAAAATGGCAATTTTGGTCACTGTGAGGGTTTAAAA
The DNA here is from genome assembly GCF_964263255.1 of Lissotriton vulgaris. Taxonomy (NCBI): domain Eukaryota; kingdom Metazoa; phylum Chordata; class Amphibia; order Caudata; family Salamandridae; genus Lissotriton; species Lissotriton vulgaris. The sequence continues at coordinate 17,224 of NW_028253282.1, read as the reverse complement.
AGTGGTTATTCAACATGAGGCCCGATCCAAATGACATTTTGAATCATTTTTGGTAGAGTCCAAAAAATCAATTTTCTGATGAAAAACGATGACCCCGGACCAGTCGAACGTTGAAAAAATGGTCAATATTGATGAAATTTTAACATTTAATCTTTTGACTTTAAATGACGGTTGGATGTGAGTTATTACTTTTTCAACTAAAATAAGTGTGTTTAAAGTCATTTCTGTGCCTGAAATTGGTCAAAATTGAAGATTTTGAGTAAGCAAAACTCTGTAAAAATGGCAATTTTGGTCACTGTGAGGGTTTAAAAAGTGGTTATTCAACATGAGGCCCGATCCAAATGACATTTTGAATCATTTTTGGTAGAGTCCAAAAAATCAATTTTCTGATGAAAAACGATGACCCCGGACCAGTCGAACGTTGAAAAAATGGTCAATATTGATGAAATTTTAACATTTAATCTTTTGACTTTAAATGACGGTTGGATGTGAGTTATTACTTTTTCAACTAAAATAAGTGTGTTTAAAGTCATTTCTGTGCCTGAAATTGGTCAAAATTGAAGATTTTGAGTAAGCAAAACTCTGTAAAAATGGCTGTTTTGGTCACTGTGAGGGTTTAAAAAGTGGTTATTCAACATGAGGTCTGATCCAAATGACATTTTGAATCATTTTTGGTAGAGCCCAAAAAAGCAATTTTCTGATGAAAAACGATGACCCCGGACCAGTTGAACGTTGAAAAAATGGTCAATATTGATGAAATTTTAACATTTAATCTTTTGACTTTAAATGACGTTTGGATGTGAGTTATTGCTTTTTCAACTACAATAAGTGTGTTTAAAGTCATTTCTGTGCATGAAATTGGTCAAAATTGAAGATTTTGAGTAAGCAAAACTCTGTAAAAATGGCAATTTTGGTCACTGTGAGGGTTTAAAAAGTGGTTATTCAACATGAGGCCCGATCCAAATGACATTTTGAATCATTTTTGGTAGAGTCCAAAAAATCAATTTTCTGATTAAAAACGATGACCCCGGACCAGTCGAACGTTGAAAAAATGGTCAATATTGATGAAATTTTAACATTTAATCTTTTGACTTTAAATGATGGTTGGATGTGAGTTATTACTTTTTCAACTAAAATAAGTGTGTTTAAAGTCATTTCTGTGCCTGAAATTGGTCAAAATTGAAGATTTTGAGTAAGCAAAACTCTGTAAAAATGGCAATTTTGGTCACTGTGAGGGTTTAAAAAGTGGTTATTCAACATGAGGCCCGATCCAAATGACATTTTGAATCATTTTTGGTAGAGTCCAAAAAATCCATTTTCTGATGAAAAACGATGACCCCGGACCAGTCGAACGTTGAAAAAATGGTCAATATTGATGAAATTTTAACATTTAATCTTTTGACTTTAAATGACGGTTGGATGTGAGTTATTACTTTTTCAACTAAAATAAGTGTGTTTAAAGTCATTTCTGTGCCTGAAATTGGTCAAAATTGAAGATTTTGAGTAAGCAAAACTCTGTAAAAATGGCAGTTTTGGTCACTGTGAGGGTTTAAAAAGTGGTTATTCAACATGAGGCCCGATCCAAATGACATTTTGAATCATTTTTGGTAGAGTCCAAAAAATCAATTTTCTGATGAAAAACGATGACCCCGGACCAGTCGAACGTTGAAAAAATGGTCAATATTGATGAAATTTTAACATTTAATCTTTTGACTTTAAATGACGGTTGGATGTGAGTTATTACTTTTTCAACTAAAATAAGTGTGTTTAAAGTCATTTCTGTGCCTGAAATTGGTCAAAATTGAAGATTTTGAGTAAGCAAAACTCTGTAAAAATGGCAATTTTGGTCACTGTGAGGGTTTAAAAAGTGGTTATTCAACATGAGGCCCGATCCAAATGACATTTTGAATCATTTTTGGTAGAGTCCAAAAAATCAATTTTCTGATGAAAAACGATGACCCCGGACCAGTCGAACGTTGAAAAAATGGTCAATATTGATGAAATTTTAACATTTAATCTTTTGACTTTAAATGACGGTTGGATGTGAGTTATTACTTTTTCAACTAAAATAAGTGTGTTTAAAGTCATTTCTGTGCCTGAAATTGGTCAAAATTGAAGATTTTGAGTAAGCAAAACTCTGTAAAAATGGCAATTTTGGTCACTGTGAGGGTTTAAAAAGTGGTTATTCAACATGAGGCCCGATCCAAATGACATTTTGAATCATTTTTGGTAGAGTCCAAAAAATCAATTTTCTGATGAAAAACGATGACCCCGGACCAGTCGAACGTTGAAAAAATGGTCAATATTGATGAAATTTTAACATTTAATCTTTTGACTTTAAATGACGGTTGGATGTGAGTTATTACTTTTTCAACTAAAATAAGTGTGTTTAAAGTCATTTCTGTGCCTGAAATTGGTCAAAATTGAAGATTTTGAGTAAGCAAAACTCTGTAAAAATGGCTGTTTTGGTCACTGTGAGGGTTTAAAAAGTGGTTATTCAACATGAGGTCTGATCCAAATGACATTTTGAATCATTTTTGGTAGAGCCCAAAAAAGCAATTTTCTGATGAAAAACGATGACCCCGGACCAGTTGAACGTTGAAAAAATGGTCAATATTGATGAAATTTTAACATTTAATCTTTTGACTTTAAATGACGTTTGGATGTGAGTTATTGCTTTTTCAACTACAATAAGTGTGTTTAAAGTCATTTCTGTGCATGAAATTGGTCAAAATTGAAGATTTTGAGTAAGCAAAACTCTGTAAAAATGGCAATTTTGGTCACTGTGAGGGTTTAAAAAGTGGTTATTCAACATGAGGCCCGATCCAAATGACATTTTGAATCATTTTTGGTAGAGTCCAAAAAATCAATTTTCTGATTAAAAACGATGACCCCGGACCAGTCGAACGTTGAAAAAATGGTCAATATTGATGAAATTTTAACATTTAATCTTTTGACTTTAAATGATGGTTGGATGTGAGTTATTACTTTTTCAACTAAAATAAGTGTGTTTAAAGTCATTTCTGTGCCTGAAATTGGTCAAAATTGAAGATTTTGAGTAAGCAAAACTCTGTAAAAATGGCAATTTTGGTCACTGTGAGGGTTTAAAAAGTGGTTATTCAACATGAGGCCCGATCCAAATGACATTTTGAATCATTTTTGGTAGAGTCCAAAAAATCCATTTTCTGATGAAAAACGATGACCCCGGACCAGTCGAACGTTGAAAAAATGGTCAATATTGATGAAATTTTAACATTTAATCTTTTGACTTTAAATGACGGTTGGATGTGAGTTATTACTTTTTCAACTAAAATAAGTGTGTTTAAAGTCATTTCTGTGCCTGAAATTGGTCAAAATTGAAGATTTTGAGTAAGCAAAACTCTGTAAAAATGGCAGTTTTGGTCACTGTGAGGGTTTAAAAAGTGGTTATTCAACATGAGGCCCGATCCAAATGACATTTTGAATCATTTTTGGTAGAGTCCAAAAAATCAATTTTCTGATGAAAAACGATGACCCCGGACCAGTCGAACGTTGAAAAAATGGTCAATATTGATGAAATTTTAACATTTAATCTTTTGACTTTAAATGACGGTTGGATGTGAGTTATTACTTTTTCAACTAAAATAAGTGTGTTTAAAGTCATTTCTGTGCCTGAAATTGGTCAAAATTGAAGATTTTGAGTAAGCAAAACTCTGTAAAAATGGCAATTTTGGTCACTGTGAGGGTTTAAAAAGTGGTTATTCAACATGAGGCCCGATCCAAATGACATTTTGAATCATTTTTGGTAGAGTCCAAAAAATCAATTTTCTGATGAAAAACGATGACCCCGGACCAGTCGAACGTTGAAAAAATGGTCAATATTGATGAAATTTTAACATTTAATCTTTTGACTTTAAATGACGGTTGGATGTGAGTTATTACTTTTTCAACTAAAATAAGTGTGTTTAAAGTCATTTCTGTGCCTGAAATTGGTCAAAATTGAAGATTTTGAATAAGCAAAACTCTGTAAAAATGGCAGTTTTGGTCACTGTGAGGGTTTAAAAAGTGGTTATTCAACATGAGGCCCGATCCAAATGACATTTTGAATCATTTTTGGTAGAGTCCAAAAAATCAATTTTCTGATGAAAAACGATGACCCCGGACCAGTCGAACGTTGAAAAAATGGTCAATATTGATGAAATTTTAACATTTAATCTTTTGACTTTAAATGACGGTTGGATGTGAGTTATTACTTTTTCAACTAAAATAAGTGTGTTTAAAGTCATTTCTGTGCCTGAAATTGGTCAAAATTGAAGATTTTGAGTAAGCAAAACTCTGTAAAAATGGCAGTTTTGGTCACTGTGAGGGTTTAAAAAGTGGTTATTCAACATGAGGCCCGATCCAAATGACATTTTGAATCATTTTTGGTAGAGTCCAAAAAATCAATTTTCTGATGAAAAACGATGACCCCGGACCAGTCGAACGTTGAAAAAATGGTCAATATTGATGAAATTTTAACATTTAATCTTTTGACTTTAAATGACGGTTGGATGTGAGTTATTACTTTTTCAACTAAAATAAGTGTGTTTAAAGTCATTTCTGTGCCTGAAATTGGTCAAAATTGAAGATTTTGAGTAAGCAAAACTCTGTAAAAATGGCAGTTTTGGTCACTGTGACGGTTTAAAAAGTGGTTATTCAACATGAGGCCTGATCCAAATGACATTTTGAATCATTTTTGGTAGAGTCCAAAAAATCAATTTTCTGATGAAAAACGATAACCCCGGACCAGTCGAACGTTGAAAAAATGGTCAATATTGATGAGTTTTAACATTTAATCTTTTGACTTTAAATGACGGTTGGATGTCAGTTATTACTTTTTCAACTAAAATAAGTGTGTTTAAAGTCATTTCTGTGCCTGAAATCGGTCAAATTTGAAGATTTTGAGTAAGCAAAACTCTGTAAAAATGGCAATTTTGGTCACTGTGAGGGTTTAAAAAGTGGTTATTCAACATGAGGCCCGATCCAAATGACATTTTGAATCATTTTTGGTAGAGTCCAAAAAATCCATTTTCTGATGAAAAACGATGACCCCGGACCAGTCGAACGTTGAAAAAATGGTCAATATTGATGAAATTTTAACATTTAATCTTTTGACTTTAAATGACGGTTGGATGTGAGTTATTACTTTTTCAACTACAATAAGTGTGTTTAAAGTCATTTCTGTGCCTGAAATTGGTCAAAATTGAAGATTTTGAGTAAGCAAAACTCTGTAAAAATGGCAATTTTGGTCACTGTGAGGGTTTAAAAAGTGGTTATTCAACATGAGGCCCGATCCAAATGACATTTTGAATCATTTTTGGTAGAGTCCAAAAAATCCATTTTCTGATGAAAAACGATGACACTGGACCAGTCGAACGTTGAAAAAATGGTCAATATTGATGACATTTTAACATTTAATCTTTTGACTTTAAATGACGGTTGGATGTGAGTTATTACTTTTTCAACTAAAATAAGTGTGTTTAAAGTCATTTCTGTGCCTGAAATTGGTCAAAATTGAAGATTTTGAGTAAGCAAAACTCTGTAAAAATGGCAATTTTGGTCACTGTGAGGGTTTAAAAAGTGGTTATTCAACATGAGGCCCGATCCAAATGACATTTTGAATCATTTTTGGTAGAGTCCAAAAAATCAATTTTTTGATGAAAAACGATGACCCCGGACCAGTCGAACGTTGAAAAAATGGTCAATATTGATGACATTTTAACATTTAATCTTTTGACTTTAAATGACGGTTGGATGTCAGTTATTACTTTTTCAACTAAAATAAGTGTGTTTAAAGTCATTTCTGTGCCTGAAATTGGTCAAAATTGAAGATTTTGAGTAAGCAAAACTCTGTAAAAATGGCAATTTTGGTCACTGTGAGGGTTTAAAAAGTGGTTATTCAACATGAGGCCCGATCCAAATGACATTTTGAATCATTTTTGGTAGAGTCCAAAAAATCAATTTTCTGATGAAAAACGATGACCCCGGACCAGTCGAACGTTGAAAAAATGGTCAATATTGATGAAATTTTAACATTTAATCTTTTGACTTTAAATGACGGTTGGATGTGAGTTATTACTTTTTCAACTAAAATAAGTGTGTTTAAAGTCATTTCTGTGCCTGAAATTGGTCAAAATTGAAGATTTTGAGTAAGCAAAACTCTGTAAAAATGGCAATTTTGGTCACTGTGAGGGTTTAAAAAGTGGTTATTTACCATGAGGCCCGATCCAAATGACATTTTGAATCATTTTTGGTAGAGTCCAAAAAATCAATTTTCTGATGAAAAACGATGACCCCGGACCAGTCGAACGTTGAAAAAATGGTCAATATTGATGAAATTTTAATATTTAATCTTTTCACTTTAAATGACGGTTGGATGTGAGTTATTACTTTTTCAACTAAAATAAGTGTGTTTAAAGTCATTTCTGTGCCTGAAATTGGTCAAAATTGAAGATTTTGAGTAAGCAAAACTCTGTAAAAATGGCAATTTTGGTCACTGTGAGGGTCTAAAAAGTGGTTATTCAACATGAGGCCCGATCCAAATGACATTTTGAATCATTTTTGGTAGAGTCCAAAAAATCAATTTTCTGATGAAAAACGATGACCCCGGACCAGTCGAACGTTCAAAAAATGGTCAATATTGATGAAATTTTAACATTTAATCTTTTGACTTTAAATGACGGTTGGATGTGAGTTATTACTTTTTCAACTAAAATAAGTGTGTTTAAAGTCATTTCTGTGCCTGAAATTGGTCAAAATTGAAGATTTTGAGTAAGCAAAACTCTGTAAAAATGGCAATTTTGGTCACTTTGAGGGTTTAAAAAGTGGTTATTCAACATGAGGCCCGATCCAAATGACATTTTGAATCATTTTTGGTAGAGTCCAAAAAATCCATTTTCTGATGAAAAACGATGACCCCGGACCAGTCGAACGTTGAAAAAATTGTCAATATTGATGAAATTTTAACATTTAATCTTTTGACTTTAAATGACGGTTGGATGTGAGTTATTACTTTTTCAACTAAAATAAGTGTGTTTAAAGTCATTTCTGTGCCTGAAATTGGTCAAAATTGAAGATTTTGAGTAAGCAAAACTCTGTAAAAATGGCAATTTTGGTCACTGTGAGGGTTTAAAAAGTGGTTATTCAACATGAGGCCCGATCCAAATGACATTTTGAATCATTTTTGGTAGAGTCCAAAAAATCAATTTTCTGATGAAAAACGATGACCCCGGACCAGTCGAACGTTGAAAAAATGGTCAATATTGATGAAATTTTAACATTTAATCTTTTGACTTTAAATGACGGTTGGATGTGAGTTATTACTTTTTCAACTAAAATAAGTGTGTTTAAAGTCATTTCTGTGCCTGAAATTGGTCAAAATTGAAGATTTTGAGTAAGCAAAACTCTGTAAAAATGGCAATTTTGGTCACTGTGAGGGTTTAAAAAGTGGTTATTCAACATGAGGCCCGATCCAAATGACATTTTGAATAATTTTTGGTAGAGTCCAAAAAATCAATTTTCTGATGAAAAACGATGACCCCGGACCAGTCGAACGTTGAAAAAATGGTCAATATTGATGAAATTTTAACATTTAATCTTTTGACTTTAAATGACGGTTGGATGTGAGATATTACTTTTTCAACTAAAATAAGTGTGTTTAAAGTCATTTCTGTGCCTGAAATTGGTCAAAATTGAAGATTTTGAGTAAGCAAAACTCTGTAAAAATGGCAGTTTTGGTCACTGTGAGGGTTTAAAAAGTGGTTATTCAACATGAGGTCTGATCCAAATGACATTTTGAATCATTTTTGGTAGAGCCCAAAAAATCAATTTTCTGATGAAAAACGATGACCCCGGACCAGTTGAACGTTGAAAAAATGGTCAATATTGATGAAATTTTAACATTTAATCTTTTGACTTTAAATGACGTTTGGATGTGAGTTATTGCTTTTTCAACTACAATAAGTGTGTTTAAAGTCATTTCTGTGCATGAAATTGGTCAAAATTGAAGATTTTGAGTAAGCAAAACTCTGTAAAAATGGCAATTTTGGTCACTGTGAGGGTTTAAAAAGTGGTTATTCAACATGAGGCCCGATCCAAATGACATTTTGAATTATTTTTGGTAGAGTCCAAAAAATTCATTTTCTGATGAAAAACGATGACCCCGGACCAGTCGAACGTTGAAAAAATGGTCAATATTGATGAAATTTTAACATTTAATCTTTTGACTTTAAATGACGGTTGGATGTGAGTTATTACTTTTTCAACTAAAATAAGTGTGTTTAAAGTCATTTCTGTGCCTGAAATTGGTCAAAATTGAAGATTTTGAGTAAGCAAAACTCTGTAAAAATGGCAATTTTGGTCACTGTGAGGGTTTAAAAAGTGGTTATTCAACATGAGGCCCGATCCAAATGACATTTTAAATCATTTTTGGTAGAGTCCAAAAAATCAATTTTCTGATGAAAAACGATGACCCCGGACCAGTCGAACGTTGAAAAAATGGTCAATATTGATGAAATTTTAATATTTAATCTTTTCACTTTAAATGACGGTTGGATGTGAGGTATTACTTTTTCAACTAAAATAAGTGTGTTTAAAGTCATTTCTGTGCCTGAAATTGGTCAAAATTGAACATTTTGAGTAAGCAAAACTCTGTAAAAATGGCAGTTTTGGTCACTGTGAGGGTTTAAAAAGTGGTTATTCAACATGAGGCCCGATCCAAATGACATTTTGAATCATTTTTGGTAGAGTCCAAAAAATCCATTTTCTGATGAAAAACGATGACCCCGGACCAGTCGAACGTTGAAAAAATGGTCAATATTGATGAAATTTTAACATTTAATCTTTTGACTTTAAATGACGGTTGGATGTGAGTTATTACTTTTTCAACTAAAATAAGTGTGTTTAAAGTCATTTCTGTGCCTGAAATTGGTCAAAATTGAAGATTTTGAGTAAGCAAAACTCTGTAAAAATGGCAGTTTTGGTCACTGTGAGGGTTTAAAAAGTGGTTATTCAACATGAGGCCCGATCCAAATGACATTTTGAATCATTTTTGGTAGAGTCCAAAAAATCAATTTTCTGATGAAAAACGATGACCCCGGACCAGTCGAACGTTGAAAAAATGGTCAATATTGATGACATTTTAACATTTAATCTTTTGACTTTAAATGACGGTTGGATGTGAGTTATTACTTTTTCAACTAAAATAAGTGTGTTTAAAGTCATTTCTGTGCCTGAAATTGGTCAAAATTGAAGATTTTGAGTAAGCAAAACTCTGTAAAAATGGCAGTTTTGGTCACTGTGAGGGTTTAAAAAGTGGTTATTCAACATGAGGCCCGATCCAAATGACATTTTGAATCATTTTTGGTAGAGTCCAAAAAATCAATTTTCTGATGAAAAACGATGACCCCGGACCAGTCGAACGTTGAAAAAATGGTCAATATTGATGAAATTTTAACATTTAATCTTTTGACTTTAAATGACGGTTGGATGTGAGTTATTACTTTTTCAACTAAAATAAGTGTGTTTAAAGTCATTTCTGTGCCTGAAATTGGTCAAAATTGAAGATTTTGAGTAAGCAAAACTCTGTAAAAATGGCAGTTTTGGTCACTGTGAGGGTTTAAAAAGTGGTTATTCAACATGAGGCCTGATCCAAATGACATTTTGAATCATTTTTGGTAGAGTCCAAAAAATCAATTTTCTGATGAAAAACGATAACCCCGGACCAGTCGAACGTTGAAAAAATGGTCAATATTGATGAAATTTTAACATTTAATCTTTTGACTTTAAATGACGGTTGGATGTCAGTTATTACTTTTTCAACTAAAATAAGTGTGTTTAAAGTCATTTCTGTGCCTGAAATCGGTCAAAATTGAAGATTTTGAGTAAGCAAAACTCTGTAAAAATGGCAATTTTGGTCACTGTGAGGGTTTAAAAAGTGGTTATTCAACATGAGGCCCGATCCAAATGACATTTTGAATCATTTTTGGTAGAGTCCAAAAAATCCATTTTCTGATGAAAAACGATGACCCCGGACCAGTCGAACGTTGAAAAAATGGTCAATATTGATGAAATTTTAACATTTAATCTTTTGACTTTAAATGACGGTTGGATGTGAGTTATTACTTATTCAACTAAAATAAGTGTGTTTAAAGTCATTTCTGTGCCTGAAATTGGTCAAAATTGAAGATTTTGAGTAAGCAAAACTCTGTAAAAATGGCAATTTTGGTCACTGTGAGGGTTTAAAAAGTGGTTATTCAACATGAGGCCCGATCCAAATGACATTTTGAATCATTTTTGGTAGAGTCCAAAAAATCAATTTTCTGATGAAAAACGATGACCCCGGACCAGTCGAACGTTGAAAAAATGGTCAATATTGATGACATTTTAACATTTAATCTTTTGATTTTAAATGACGGTTGGATGTGAGTTATTACTTTTTCAACTAAAATAAGTGTGTTTAAAGTCATTTCTGTGCCCGAAATTGGTCAAAATTGAAGATTTTGAGTAAGCAAAACTCTGTAAAAATGGCAGTTTTGGTCACTGTGAGGGTTTAAAAAGTGGTTATTCAACATGAGGCCCGATCCAAATGACATTTTGAATCATTTTTGGTAGAGTCCAAAAAATCAATTTTCTGATGAAAAACGATGACCCCGGACCAGTCGAACGTTGAAAAAATGGTCAATATTGATGAAATTTTAACATTTAATCTTTTGACTTTAAATGACGGTTGGATGTGAGTTATTACTTTTTCAACTAAAATAAGTGTGTTTAAAGTCATTTCTGTGCCTGAAATTGGTCAAAATTGAAGATTTTGAGTAAGCAAAACTCTGTAAAAATGGCAGTTTTGGTCACTGTGAGGGTTTAAAAAGTGGTTATTCAACATGAGGCCTGATCCAAATGACATTTTGAATCATTTTTGGTAGAGTCCAAAAAATCAATTTTCTGATGAAAAACGATAACCCCGGACCAGTCGAACGTTGAAAAAATGGTCAATATTGATGAAATTTTAACATTTAATCTTTTGACTTTAAATGACGGTTAGATGTCAGTTATTACTTTTTCAACTAAAATAAGTGTGTTTAAAGTCATTTCTGTGCCTGAAATCGGTCAAAATTGAAGATTTTGAGTAAGCAAAACTCTGTAAAAATGGCAATTTTGGTCACTGTGAGGGTTTAAAAAGTGGTTATTCAACATGAGGCCCGATCCAAATGACATTTTGAATCATTTTTGGTAGAGTCCAAAAAATCCATTTTCTGATGAAAAACGATGACCCCGGACCAGTCGAACGTTGAAAAAATGGTCAATATTGATGAAATTTTAACATTTAATCTTTTGACTTTAAATGACGGTTGGATGTGAGTTATTACATTTTCAACTAAAATAAGTGTGTTTAAAGTCATTTCTGTCCTGAAATTGGTCAAAATTGAAGATTTTGAGTAAGCAAAACTCTGTAAAAATGGCAATTTTGGTCACTGTGAGGGTTTAAAAAGTGGTTATTCAACATGAGGCCCGATCCCAATGAATTTTGAATCATTTTTGGTAGAGTCCAAAAAATCCATTTTCTGATGAAAAACGATGACCCCGGACCAGTCGAACGTTGAAAAAATGGTCAATATTGATGAAATTTTAACATTTTAATCTTTTGACTTTAAATGACGGTTGGATGTGAGTTATTACTTTTTCAACTAAAATAAGTGTGTTTAAAGTCATTTCTGTGCCTGAAATTGGTCAAAATTGAAGATTTTGAGTAAGCAAAACTCTGTAAAAATGGCAATTTTGGTCACTGTGAGGGTTTAAAAAGTGGTTATTCAACATGAGGCCCGATCCAAATGACATTTTGAATCATTTTTGGTAGAGTCCAAAAAATCAATTTCTGATGAAAAACGATAACCCCGGACCAGTCGAACGTTGAAAAAATGGTCAATATTGATGAAATTTTAACATTTAATCTTTTGACTTTAAATGACGGTTAGATGTCAGTTATTACTTTTTCAACTAAAATAAGTGTGTTTAAAGTCATTTCTGTGCCTGAAATTGGTCAAAATTGAAGATTTTGAGTAAGCAAAACTCTGTAAAAATGGCAATTTTGGTCACTGTGAGGGTTTAAAAAGTGGTTATTCAACATGAGGCCCGATCCAAATGACATTTTGAATCATTTTTGGTAGAGTCCAAAAAATCCATTTTCTGATGAAAAACGATGACCCCGGACCAGTCGAACGTTGAAAAAATGGTCAATATTGATGAAATTTTAACATTTAATCTTTTGACTTTAAATGACGGTTGGATGTGAGTTATTACTTTTCAACTAAAATAAGTGTGTTTAAAGTCATTTCTGTGCCTGAAATTGGTCAAAATTGAAGATTTTGAGTAAGCAAAACTCTGTAAAAATGGCAATTTTGGTCACTGTAGGGTTTAAAAAGTGGTTATTCAACATGAGGCCCGATCCAAATGACATTTTGAATCATTTTTGGTAGAGTCCAAAAATCAATTTTCTGATGAAAAACGATGACCCCGGACCAGTCGAACGTTGAAAAAATGGTCAATATTGATGAAATTTTAACATTTAATCTTTTGACTTTAAATGACGGTTGGATGTGAGTTATTACTTTTTCAACTAAAATAAGTGTGTTTAAAGTCATTTCTGTGCCTGAAATTGGTCAAAATTGAAGATTTTGAGTAAGCAAAACTCTGTAAAAATGGCAATTTTGGTCACTGTGAGGGTTAAAAAGTGGTTATTCAACATGAGGCCCGATCCAAATGACATTTTGAATCATTTTTGGTAGAGTCCAAAAAATCAATTTTCTGATGAAAAACGATGACCCCGGACCAGTCGAACGTTGAAAAAATGGTCAATATTGATGAAATTTTAACATTTAATCTTTTGACTTTAAATGACGGTTGGATGTGAGTTATTACTTTTTCAACTAAAATAAGTGTGTTTAGAGTCATTTCTGTGCCTGAAATTGGTCAAAATTGAAGATTTGAGTAAGCAAAACTCTGTAAAAATGGCAATTTTGGTCACTGTGAGGGTTTAAAAAGTGGTTATTCAACATGAGGCCCCGATCCAAATGACATTTTGAATCATTTTTGGTAGAGTCCAAAAAATCCATTTTCTGATGAAAAACGATGACCCCGGACCAGTCGAACGTTGAAAAAATGGTCAATATTGATGAAATTTTAACATTTAATCTTTTGACTTTAAATGACGGTTGGATGTGAGTTATTACTTTTCAACTAAAATAAGTGTGTTTAAAGTCATTTCTGTGCCTGAAATTGGTCAAAATTGAAGATTTTGAGTAAGCAAAACTCTGTAAAAATGGCAATTTTGGTCACTGTGAGGGTTTAAAAGTGGTTATTCAACATGAGGCCCGATCCAAATGACATTTTGAATCATTTTTGGTAGAGTCCAAAAAATCAATTTTCTGATGAAAAACGATGACCCCGGACCAGTCGAACGTTGAAAAAATGGTCAATATTGATGAAATTTTAACATTTAATCTTTTGACTTTAAATGACGGTTGGATGTGAGTTATTACTTTTTCAACTAAAATAAGTGTGTTTAAAGTCATTTCTGTGCCTGAAATTGGTCAAAATTGAAGATTTTGAGTAAGCAAAACTCTGTAAAAATGGCAATTTTGTCACTGTGAGGGTTAAAAAGTGGTTATTCAACATGAGGCCCGATCCAAATGACATTTGAATCATTTTGGTAGAGTCCAAAAAATCAATTTTCTGATGAAAAACGATGACCCGGACCAGTCGAACGTTGAAAAAATGGTCAATATTGATGAAATTTTAACATTTAATCTTTTGACTTTAAATGACGGTTGGATGTGAGTTATTACTTTTCAACTAAAATAAGTGTGTTTAGAGTCATTTCTGTGCCTGAAATTGGTCAAAATTGAAGATTTTGAGTAAGCAAAACTCTGTAAAAATGGCAATTTTGGTCACTGTGAGGGTTTAAAAAGTGTTATTCAACATGAGGCCCGATCCAAAATGACATTTTGAATCATTTTTGGTAGAGTCCAAAAAATCAATTTTCTGATGAAAAACGATGACCCCGGACCAGTCGAACGTTGAAAAAATGGTCAATAATTGATGAAATTTTAACATTTAATCTTTTGACTTTAAATGACGGTTGGATGTGAGTTTATTAACTTTTTCACTAAAATAAGTGTGTTTAAAGTCATTTCTGTGCCTGAAATTGGTCAAGAAATTGGTCAAAATTGAAGATTTTGAGTAAGCAAAACTCTGTAAAAATGGCAGTTTTGGTCACTGTGAGGGTTTAAAAAGTGGTTATTCAACATGAGGTCTGATCCAAATGACATTTTGAATCATTTTTGGTAGAGCCCAAAAAAGCAATTTTCTGATGAAAAACGATGACCCCGGACCAGTTGAACGTTGAAAAAATGGTCAATATTGATGAAATTTTAACATTTAATCTTTTGACTTTAAATGACGTTTGGATGTGAGTTATTGCTTTTTCAACTACAATAAGTGTGTTTAAAGTCATTTCTGTGCCTGAAATTGGTCAAAATTGAAGATTTTGAGTAAGCAAAACTCTGTAAAAATGGCAGTTTTGGTCACTGTGAGGGTTTAAAAAGTGGTTATTCAACATGAGGCCCGATCCAAATGACATTTTGAATCATTTTTGGTAGAGTCCAAAAAATCAATTTTCTGATGAAAAATGATGACCCCGGACCAGTCGAACGTTGAAAAAATGGTCAATATTGATGAAATTTTAACATTTAATCTTTTGACTTTAAATGACGGTTGGATGTGAGTTATTACTTTTTCAACTAAAATAAGTGTGTTTAAAGTCATTTCTGTGCCTGAAATTGGTCAAAATTGAAGATTTTGAGTAAGCAAAACTCTGTAAAAATGGCAGTTTTGGTCACTGTGAGGGTTTAAAAAGTGGTTATTCAACATGAGGCCTGATCCAAATGACATTTTGAATCATTTTTGGTAGAGTCCAAAAAATCAATTTTCTGATGAAAAACGATAACCCCGGACCAGTCGAACGTTGAAAAAATGGTCAATATTGATGAAATTTTAACATTTAATCTTTTGACTTTAAATGACGGTTGGATGTCAGTTATTACTTTTTCAACTAAAATAAGTGTGTTTAAAGTCATTTCTGTGCCTGAAATCGGTCAAAATTGAAGATTTTGAGTAAGCAAAACTCTGTAAAAATGGCAATTTTGGTCACTGTGAGGGTTTAAAAAGTGGTTATTCAACATGAGGCCCGATCCAAATGACATTTTGAATCATTTTTGGTAGAGTCCAAAAAATCCATTTTCTGATGAAAAACGATGACCCCGGACCAGTCGAACGTTGAAAAAATGGTCAATATTGATGAAATTTTAACATTTAATCTTTTGACTTTAAATGACGGTTGGATGTGAGTTATTACTTTTTCAACTAAAATAAGTGTGTTTAAAGTCATTTCTGTGCCTGAAATTGGTCAAAATTGAAGATTTTGAGTAAGCAAAACTCTGTAAAAATGGCAATTTTGGTCACTGTGAGGGTTTAAAAAGTGGTTATTCAACATGAGGCCCGATCCAAATGACATTTTGAATCATTTTTGGTAGAGTCCAAAAAATCAATTTTCTGATGAAAAACGATGACCCCGGACCAGTCGAACGTTGAAAAAATGGTCAATATTGATGACATTTTAACATTTAATCTTTTGACTTTAAATGACGGTTGGATGTGAGTTATTACTTTTTCAACTAAAATAAGTGTGTTTAAAGTCATTTCTGTGCCCGAAATTGGTCAAAATTGAAGATTTTGAGTAAGCAAAACTCTGTAAAAATGGCAGTTTTGGTCACTGTGAGGGTTTAAAAAGTGGTTATTCAACATGAGGCCCGATCCAAATGACATTTTGAATCATTTTTGGTAGAGTCCAAAAAATCAATTTTCTGATGAAAAACGATGACCCCGGACCAGTCGAACGTTGAAAAAATGGTCAATATTGATGAAATTTTAACATTTAATCTTTTGACTTTAAATGACGGTTGGATGTGAGTTATTACTTTTTCAACTAAAATAAGTGTGTTTAAAGTCATTTCTCTGCCTGAAATTGGTCAAAATTGAAGATTTTGAGTAAGCAAAACTCTGTAAAAATGGCAGTTTTGGTCACTGTGAGGGTTTAAAAAGTGGTTATTCAACATGAGGCCCGATCCAAATGACATTTTGAATCATTTTTGGTAGAGTCCAAAAAATCAATTTTCTGATGAAAAACGATGACCCCGGACCAGTCGAACGGATACTCCGCTGAAAAAATGGTCAATATTGATGACATTTTAACATTTAATCTTTTGACTTTAAATGACGGTTGGATGTGAGTTATTACTTTTTTCAACTAAAATAAGTGTGTTTAAAGTCATTTCTGTGCCTGAAATTGGTCAAAATTGAAGATTTTGAGTAAGCAAAACTCTGTAAAAATGGCAGTTTTGGTCACTGTGAGGGTTTAAAAAGTGGTTATTCAACATGAGGCCCGATCCAAATGACATTTTGAATCATTTTTGGTAGAGTCCAAAAAATCAATTTTCTGATGAAAAACGATGACCCCGGACCAGTCGAACGTTGAAAAAATGGTCAATATTGATGAAATTTTAACATTTAATCTTTTGACTTTAAATGACGGTTGGATGTGAGTTATTACTTTTTCAACTAAAATAAGTGTGTTTAAAGTCATTTCTGTGCCTGAAATTGGTCAAAATTGAAGATTTTGAGTAAGCAAAACTCTGTAAAAATGGCAGTTTTGGTCACTGTGAGGGTTTAAAAAGTGGTTATTCAACATGAGGCCTGATCCAAATGACATTTTGAATCATTTTTGGTAGAGTCCAAAAAATCAATTTTCTGATGAAAAACGATAACCCCGGACCAGTCGAACGTTGAAAAAATGGTCAATATTGATGAAATTTTAACATTTAATCTTTTGACTTTAAATGACGGTTGGATGTCAGTTATTACTTTTTCAACTAAAATAAGTGTGTTTAAAGTCATTTCTGTGCCTGAAATCGGTCAAAATTGAAGATTTTGAGTAAGCAAAACTCTGTAAAAATGGCAATTTTGGTCACTGTGAGGGTTTAAAAAGTGGTTATTCAACATGAGGCCCGATCCAAATGACATTTTGAATCATTTTTGGTAGAGTCCAAAAAATCCATTTTCTGATGAAAAACGATGACCCCGGACCAGTCGAACG